>NW_027460291.1:26962161-26984661 GCF_050947875.1 Dermacentor variabilis | reverse complement strand
AGTGGCGCAGCGGAAGCGTGCTGGGCCCATAACCCAGAGGTCCGTGGATGGAAACCACGCTCTGCTACATATTTCGTTTATTTTATTTTGGTGCCATTTAACATAAAGAGCATATCAGCGCAGTAATTTGGTCTCTTATAGCCCTAATTGTCCTCCGAGAAATGCTCTCTTGTGCTCCGCGCTCGTGTTTCTCGCCGTAAAAAAAAAAAAAAAAGAGACTCCTCTCGTTTATTACAAACATAAACAAATTTACATTGCACGCTGGAGCAGCAGAGTGGCGCAGCGGAAGCGTGCTGGGCCCATAACCCAGAGGTCCGTGGATCGAAACCACGCTCTGCTACATATTTCCTTTATTTTATTTTGGTGCCATTTAACATAAAGAGCATATCAGCGCAGTAATTTGGTCTCTTATAGCCCTAATTGCCCTCCGAGAAATGCTCTCTTGTGCTCCGCGCTCGTGTTTCTCGCTCTAAAAAAGAAAAGACTACTCTCGTTTATTACAAATATAAACAAATTTACATTGCACGCTGGAGCAACAGAGTGGCGCAGCGGAAGCGTGCTGGGCCCATAACCCAGAGGTCCGTGGATGGAAACCACGCTCTGCTACATATTTCCTTTATTTTATTTTGGTGCCATTTAACATAAAGAGCATATCAGCGCAGTAATTTGGTCTCTTATAGCCCTGATTGCCTTCCGAGAAATGCTCTCTTGTGCTCCGCGCTCGTGTTTCTCGCCCTAAAAAAAAAGAAATACTACTCTCGTTTATTACAAATATAAACAAATTTACATTGCACGCTGGAGCAACAGAGTGGCGCAGCGGAAGCGTGCTGGGCCCATAACCCAGAGGTCCGTGGATGGAAACCACGCTCTGCTACATATTTCGTTTATTTTATTTTGGTGCCATTTAACATAAAGAGCATATCAGCGCAGTAATTTGGTCTCTTATAGCCCTAATTGCCCTCCGAGAAATGCTCTCTTGTGCTCCGCGCTCGTGTTTCTCGCCGTAAAAAAAAAAAAAGAGACTCCTCTCGTTTATTACAAACATAAACAAATTTACATTGCACGCTGGAGCAGCAGAGTGGCGCAGCGGAAGCGTGCTGGGCCCATAACCCAGAGGTCCGTGGATCGAAACCACGCTCTGCTACATATTTCCTTTATTTTATTTTGGTGCCATTTAACATAAAGAGCATATCAGCGCAGTAATTTGGTCTCTTATAGCCCTAATTGCCCTCCGAGAAATGCTCTCTTGTGCTCCGCGCTCGTGTTTCTCGCTCTAAAAAAGAAAAGACTACTCTCGTTTATTACAAATATAAACAAATTTACATTGCACGCTGGAGCAACAGAGTGGCGCAGCGGAAGCGTGCTGGGCCCATAACCCAGAGGTCCGTGGATGGAAACCACGCTCTGCTACATATTTCCTTTATTTTATTTTGGTGCCATTTAACATAAAGAGCATATCAGCGCAGTAATTTGGTCTCTTATAGCCCTAATTGCCCTCCGAGAAATGCTCTCTTGTGCTCCGCGCTCGTGTTTCTCGCCCTAAAAAAAAAGAAAGACTACTCTCGTTTATTACAAATATAAACAAATTTACATTGCACGCTGGAGCAACAGAGTGGCGCAGCGGAAGCGTGCTGGGCCCATAACCCAGAGGTCCGTGGATCGAAACCACGCTCTGCTACATATTTCCTTTATTTTATTTTGGTGCCATTTAACATAAAGAGCATATCAGCGCAGTAATTTGGTCTCTTATAGCCCTAATTGCCCTCCGAGAAATGCTCTCTTGTGCTCCGTGCTCGTGTTTCTCGCTCTAAAAAAGAAAAGACTACTCTCGTTTATTACAAATATAAACAAATTTACATTGCACGCTGGAGCAGCAGAGTGGCGCAGCGGAAGCGTGCTGGGCCCATAACCCAGAGGTCGGTGGATCGAAACCACGCTCTGCTACATATTTCCTTTATTTTATTTTGGTGCCATTTAACATAAAGAGCATATCAGCGCAGTAATTTGGTCTCTTATAGCCCTGCTTGCCTTCCGAGAAATGCTCTCTTGTGCTCCGCGCTCGTGTTTCTCGCCCTAAAACAAAAAAAGACTACTCTCGTTTATTACAAATATAAACAAATTTACATTGCACGCTGGAGCAGCAGAGTGGCGCAGCGCATTCTGCATCCGGCAGCCGAGCTGTTCGGATCGTAGGGTCATGGCCTCTTCCGGGGCAGCGACAGCGACCACTTTTGGTCGCGGAAACAGGATCACCGACGACGATAAGGATTATCCGTTTATTTTGCCTCAGCTGCCGAAAGGACGAGTTGCCTTTAACACCGTGTTTTTACACGGTGATGTACGCGCCAGACCTTACAAGGTCGAAGATTTTCGAGACGCCCTTCTGCCGACGGGACTGCTGCCGGACGTGGTATGCATAGGGGCGTACCAGATAAACCACGTCTGGGCGGTGACCCTGTCTGACGCCACTGCGACGAAGCGCCTCATGGCCCTTAAGGAACTGCAAGTGAAGGGAAGACGGTGTGTCATCGTGGACCCGCAAGACCAGCAGGTGAAGCTTAGGCTTCACTGGCTGCTCTATGGCGTTGCAGACGAGGACATACGGACGGCGTTCATGGCTTTCGGCAAGGTGGAGGAGGTAAGCCGGGAAAGGTGGCGCGTCCATGGCCTGGGCGACAAGACGTCGACAACCAGGACTGTGCTTCTAAAGCTGAAAAGCGGCGTGAAAATGGAAGACCTTCCTCATCAGGTCCGCGTCGGCGGAGAGCTGGCATTGGTGGTCGTCCCTGGTCGACCCATGCAGTGCCTGCGCTGCCAAGGCACGGGGCACGTCCGCCGGGAGTGTAAAGTTCCGCGCTGTTCTCGCTGCAGACGGTTCGGTCATGTTGACGCCGACTGCGTCAAATCCTACGCCGCCGTGACAAGCCCAGCAGTGAACGACGTAGCCGCAGAGCACGTCATGGACGTGGTCGAGACGGAGGACGCCGCTACAGGCATCGGAGACCTGGTACCGACAGCGGCATTCGGCGAGACGTCGACCGTCGGCGCAGAAGGCACGGTTGCTCAAGGTACTGAGAAGCGGAGTGGGAAGGCGCAGGGCGCGACTGCTGTGGGCCCCGCGACGGGAACCATTAGTGAAGACCCGCCCGACAACGGTATGACGGCAATGCAGCAGGACGAGGCTGTGAAAGACGGCGACCGGGCTGAGACTCTTGGCGGCCCGGTCAAACGCCCCCACGACCAGACCAAGGACCAAGGCGAGGGTGCGACCAGCACCACCGAGGGACCACCGACAAAGACGCCCCAGGGGAGGCGGGTGGGCTTCAAACCAAAGCCGAATGTGCCGCCTGAAAGAAAGCCTGTGATCAAAGTGTCGACGACAAACAATGCCGGGAAGCCGGATGGCCCCGGAGGCGGCTAGCCAAGGGCTGGTCGTGAAGGGTAAGCACCATGCTCCTGGCCTACTTTTCTCGCTAGATGAAGATGGATGAAATACCGTCACTTAGTATTGCCACACTAAATGTGCGAGGGTTGGCGGCTAGTCGTAGGCAATGTCAGGTCCTACGGTTGGTAACGGACCATGACATAGACGTACTAGCCGTCCAGGAAACCAAGGTTGACGGAGAGGAGGAGACCGGGAGCATGGTGCGACGATTCACGACTAGGTACTTTGTGGTGGTGAGTCATGCGGTAGGCACCTCCGGGGGGTGCATTCTTTTTGTGAAGAAGCTGCCGGGTTTACATATTCAAAGTGTGTGGTCCTGTCTGGATGGAAGGATTGTTTTATGTGACTTTACGATCTCTGACTTTGAGTTTCGCGTCATATGCGTTTATGCGCCGAATTCTGTAGACGAGCGTGTCCTCTTTTTTTCGAACCTCTCACAATATGTTTGCTGTAATAAGCGCGTTGTGTTATTAGGGGACTTCAATTGTGTGTTGAGTGCTAGAGACCGAGCCAACAATGCCGGCGTGCGTGATAGAAGTAGTGACGTTTTGTCAAAATTAATTAATGAAAATGAAATTGATGATGTTTTTCAATGTCTGGAAGGGGAGCGTCAAGTGACATTTACGCGTTTTCAAGGCAGTAGTCATGCGCGACTGGATCGCATGTACATTTCGTTGGACACGATTCCAAGATGCCACGGTTATTGCGTTGTACCCGTGTCATTTTCGGATCACTGCCTGGTAAAATGTAACATCGGTATAAGGAAAAGGGAACATGCATTTAATTGGCATCTATGGAAAGTCAATGACTTGTTATTAAATGATGCATCTTTTGTAAAGGCAGTGCAGGATGCGGTTAATGAAATACGCGAAGATGCGGCTGATACAATAGCAGAAAAGTGGGAATGTGTTAAACAAAAAGTTAAAATGAAAGCCTTAAAAAGGTCAAGCTGCCTCAAATTTGAGAGGGAATATAAAGAAAAGGGTTTGCGAACACTACTTCAGCAGCTGATAACGCTTGAGTGCAGAGAGCCTGGTCTGTACAAAGACGATGTGCGGAGCGTCAAGGAAAAGCTTGAACAGTTCGACAAAGAACGTTATCAAGGTGCCATCGTGCGAGCAAGAGCAGATGCACTGGCGGCAGGGGAGACGCCCACTAAAAGGGCGCTCGGTTTAGAGAAGGCACACGGAAGACGAAACCATGTCGATCAACTTTTAATGAATGGAGCTGTTGTTGACAACAACGAGAGCATAGCACACGCCTTCTTCCAATACTATCAGTCGCTCTTTGCATTTCAGGAAGCGAATTTAGAGGGTTTCAAAGCGGACTTTCTGCACCGCATGCCGCGTTTGAGTGATGAAGCTAAGGAGCGATTAGAAGGGAAAATAACGGAGAGGGAAGTCGAAAAGGCAATCGACGATTTAAACTTGGGCAAGTCACCGGGACCAGATGGACTCAGCGCCGCCTTATATAAGACATTGAAAAGAGAACTGGCCCCTTTATTAGTAGAAGTATTTAATGAAGCGTACGAGCAGAAATCATTGCCACCTTCTTTTGGGAAAGCGCACACCATTCTAATTCCGAAGAACGATAAATTAGATAAACTGAGATTCGTATCATCCTATAGGCCCATATCACTAACAAATGTGGATTACAAGATATTTATGAAGATTTTAGCGACCAGACTTCAAAGTGTCATAAAGGAAATCGTCACAGACCATCAAACTTGTGGAATCAAAGGGCGAACAATTTTTTCTAACATCCATAAGATGCGGTGTGTGCTCGAGTGCTGTGACGTCACCGGTGGCGGCGTTGCAGTTCTTCAGCTTGATCTTGAGAAAGCGTTCGATTGCGTCGCTCACGTTATTTTGTTCTCCATATTGGATCATGTTAATGTCGGTACCATCATCACTGAGGGTGTGGCCTTGGCGTACCAGAACTGCACTACAAGGTTAATTGTTAATAAGTCGCTGGGGGCCCCCATTAACATCATGCGTTCAGTGCGCCAAGGCTGTCCCCTCAGTCCTCTGTTATTTGCTATATACATAGAAGCAATGTGTGTGGCCATTAGCGCAAATAACAATATACGTGGTTTTAGATTGGCAGAATCCGAAGTGAAGCTGCTAGCGTATGCTGATGACGTTGCAGTGTGTCGCACAGACGAACCAAGTGTGACTGACACAATTGCTGTAGTAAAACATTTCTGTGACGTCACGGGCAGCAAAGTCAATTGGGGCAAATCCCTCGGGCTGTGGCACGGGGAGTGGTCTTCGGCACCGGAATACTTCGCCAATGTCAACTGGGTGAAAACTCCGACGAAGTATCTGGGTGTTCCCCTCGACAGGTACAAGAGCAGCGATGAGTACTGGAGGAACCGAACTAATGAAACGAAAGAAAAAGTGGACAGATGGACAAGCACTAACCAGTCTATTTTTTCAAGGGCGACAATTTGTAATATGTTTTTTTAGCGAAGTTATATTATGTTATGCAAGTGTTGCATTGTTCCAGGGCAAATGTGCAAAGGCTGCACAGAGTGTTCGCGGTCTTCATCTGGGGATCAGCATGGGAGAGAGCTAGCCGAACCAATTTGTTTAGAAGAGTGAAGGACGGGGGTGTTGGCTTGGCACATCTTTTTGTTCGACAACTTGTCAACCGCTTTTTGTTTTTTCGAGATGTGCGCGATCCTTTTCTGCGCACCGTATGTCAACTCAGGTTGAGCGACGCATTGCCGGCGTATGTTGTTAGTACGGCAAGCATGACCGGAAAACTTCGGGGTTATCTTAAAGGGCCCCTGAAACGGTTCGGACAAATTTTGTAGACGCGTAGGGTACAGCTTAAGTAGAACATTCGCACCACAATTTAAGTGAAGCGTTACGTATTAATGGAGCTACAAGCGATTAGAAGCTACCCTCCTCCCTAGCCATGCTTTTCCTCCTCAACTCGTTCGCCGAGCGAGTGGGGCTAAGCTCCGCCTTCACTGGTTCAGCGTCACGATGCGACGTCACATCGTCCACTTCCGGTTGTTTTGGAGCCCGCCCCCGCCCGCGCGAGACCGCTCCGCTAGCCGCTTGGCCGTCGACCCCAAGCGAGAGCTATCGAAGCAGCGTGCGTTGCGAGCATTCTGTCGTAGCACCGAACGTGTCTTGTATTCCGGTAACCACAGGCAAGCTGGTCATTTCGGCAAATGACTGTAGGCATAAACTCAAGCTGATGAAGGAACTTTAGCGTAGACGTACGTGAGCGGCCTGATCGGTCTGCACGGTCCATACACTTGTTGATGCAGCGCTTAACCAGCCAAACAAAGCGCTAATATTGCTCTAACGAAGTGTAAAACATTTTAAACATTTATAAAAGCAACGTGTTCATGATTACACTCCTGCGAAAAATACACACCAGCAGCAAAGAAGAATACACTTCGTTGCTGCTACTGTGTATGGTTGAGCTCTGTGCCACCAGGTGGCTGCACCGTGCAGACCATTCGCATTTGCCCTTCTGCTCATCTCATGGCTCATCCCGTTACGGTAAAGTCAAGCGGCCAGACTCTGTCCCCTTGCGCTTGCGTTTTCCCTAATACCGGACTCAGGAAACGCTATTGCGTTAGTAATCTTCCGGTGTAAAGTGACGGCCACAAACGCGCAAATCCTGGCGCCGATCGGATAGCGGCCGTCCGATGCGCAGCAGCCAGTTCGCTCGTACGCTGCCTTGCAGAGGGACACGATGTCGCAGCTTGACATATTGCCAGTCGCTACGTTTGCAGTCCACAAGGCAACAAAGTCGAATCATAGTGCTCGCGAAAAGACTGAGACCGACTCTGACCGCGGAGCTCTCTTCAAGATGGAGTACGTTGTAACACAAGCAGACGACACATGCTGTGTGCCGGAAGTGCTTAAGTGTACTGAAAAATTATTCTTGTGCATTCTCTTTATGTTACTCTCTTTTCATAAAAACAAATTAATTAACATTCCAACTATTACGAAGATCATTTGTTTAGCATAAAGTTGGAAAAATTATCGATCACGCGCCCCTGTCAGCCAATCGGATAGCTCGCCCCACTGACGTCGTATGAGTGTTTCGGTCATATGGGTAGGGGCGGCTTAAAATTCCGCCGAGCAGTGCGCTGCGATCGGCAGCGATGTGCATATTTAAAACCTTATAATAAATTACACGCTTTACGCGGAGCACTTAGATGTGTCAATTAATGATCAGAAGGACCTACTCTAACGTCTCAATACGTTTGTAGAAAATCGTCAAAAGCGTTTCAGGGTCCCTTTAAGGAAGTGGTCGACAGTGTGCGCTTCCTTTCAGTTCGTTTTTCAAAAGATTATCTATGTCAAGTGAAAAGGAAAACCCTGTATAATGATGTGTGCGACATTGTGTTCCCAGTGCCCTTATACAGAGCCATATACAGTGGAGGGCCAGGGCAAGACGTCCTTAAACGGGTGAAACGCATGCAGGTGCCACCAGGGGTTAAAATCTTCTTTTTTAAGCTCCACACTGGAACACTTTCCGTGAAGACATTTATGGAAGAGCGAGGCTGTCTTGTGCCGTGGGGTTCACACTGCTTGATCTGCAAGAAGCCCGAAACCATCGATCACGTGTTCTTGCACTGCTGGGCGGCTGTGTTCTTCTGGGACGTCTTGAAGCGAACAATGAAGAAAGAATTACTTGTAGACCCCCAAGGGATCCGGTATCTGCCAATTAAGGATGAAGAGGGAGTTCCATACGACTTTATTATGTTGAATGCACTCCACTGTATATGGCGGGCTCGCATGGCAGGGTACCATTGCGATGCCGACGCCCGCCCGGTTCACATATATTTTAGAGAATGTATGTCGCGGTTCGTTGATGTACAGAAATTGCAAGAATGTGCACCGGATTGGCTGTCGAGGCTAGAAGCTCTGACAGCCATGAAGGAATTTTAATTTGACGACGCCGGTCCCATACGGACAGTCGGCATTATTGTAATTTTTTTTCTTTTTTTTCTTCCCCGCAAGCTTGTATTCCTGACATGTGTGTAGTATTTGTATATTCAGTGTTATGTCGAAAACCGGCATTAAATAAATAAAAAAAAAAGCAGAGTGGCGCAGCGGAAGCGTGCTGGGCCCATAACCCAGAGGTCCGTGGATGGAAACCACGCTCTGCTACATATTTCCTTTATTTTATTTTGGTGCCATTTAACATAAAGAGCATATCAGCGCAGAAATTTGGTCTCTTATAGCCCTAATTGCCCTCCGAGAAATGCTCTCTTGTGCTCCGCGCTCGTGTTTCTCGCCCTAAAACAACAACAACAAAAAAAAAAAAGACTACTCTCGTTTATTACAAATATAAACAAATTTACATTGCACGCTGGAGCAGCACAGTGGCGCAGCGGAAGCGTGCTGGGCCCATAACCCAGAGGTCCGTGGATCGAAACCACGCTCTGCTACATATTTCCTTTATTTTATTTTGGTGCCATTTAACATAAAGAGCATATCAGCGCAGTAATTTGGTCTCTTATAGCCCTGATTGCCTTCCGAGAAATGCTCTCTTGTGCTCCGCGCTCGTGTTTCTCGCCCTAAAACAAAAAAAAAAAAAAAAGACTACTCTCGTTTATTACAAATATAAACAAATTTACATTGCACGCTGGAGCAGCACAGTGGCGCAGCGGAAGCGTGCTGGGCCCATAACCCAGAGGTCCGTGGATCGAAACCACGCTCTGCTACATATTTCCTTTATTTTATTTTGGTGCCATTTAACATAAAGAGCATATCAGCGCAGTAA
The DNA here is from genome assembly GCF_050947875.1 of Dermacentor variabilis. Classification (NCBI taxonomy): domain Eukaryota; kingdom Metazoa; phylum Arthropoda; class Arachnida; order Ixodida; family Ixodidae; genus Dermacentor; species Dermacentor variabilis. The sequence continues at coordinate 26,975,456 of NW_027460291.1, read as the reverse complement.
TTTGGTCTCTTATAGCCCTGATTGCCTTCCGAGAAATGCTCTCTTGTGCTCCGCGCTCGTGTTTCTCGCCCTAAAACAACAACAAAAAAAAAAGACTACTCTCGTTTATTACAAATATAAACAAATTTACATTGCACGCTGGAGCAGCAGAGTGGCGCAGCGGAAGCGTGCTGGGCCTATAACCCAGAGGTCCGTGGATCGAAACCACGCTCTGCTACATATTTCCTTTATTTTATTTTGGTGCCATTTAACATAAAGAGCATATCAGCGCAGTAATTTGGTCTCTTATAGCCCTAATTGCCCTCCGAGAAATGCTCTCTTGTGCTCCGCGCTCGTGTTTCTCGCCCTAAAAAAGAAAAGACTACTCTCGTTTATTACAAATATAAACAAATTTACATTGCACGCTGGAGCAGCAGAGTGGCGCAGCGGAAGCGTGCTGGGCCCATAACCCAGAAGTCCGTGGATCGAAACCACGCTCTGCTACATATTTTCTTTATTTTATTTTGGTGCCATTTAACATAAAGGGCATATCAGCGCAGTAATTTGGTCTCTTATAGCCCTGATTGCCTTCCGAGAAATGCTCTCTTGTGCTCCGCGCTCGTGTTTCTCGCCCTAAAACAAAAAAAAAAAAAGACTACTCTCGTTTATTACAAATATAAACAAATATACATTGCACGCTGGAGCAGAAGAGTGGCGCAGCGGAAGCGTGCTGGGCCCATAACCCAGAGGTCCGTGGATTGAAACCACGCTCTGCTACATATTTCCTTTATTTTATTTTGGTGCCATTTAACATAAAGAGCATATCAGCGCAGTAATTTGGTCTCTTATAGCCCTGATTGCCCTCCGAGAAATGCTCTCTTGTGCTCCGCACTCGTGTTTCTCGCCCTAAAAGAAACGAAGACTACTCTCGTTTATTACAAATATAAACAAATTTACATTGCACGCTGGAGCAGCAGAGTGGCGCAGTCATTCTGCTTCCGGCAGCCGAGCTGAGCGGTCAGCAGAATCATGGGCTCCAGTGGAGCAGCGACAGCGGCCACTTCTGGCCGCGGAACCAGGCTAAACGACGATAAGGATTATGCCTTTATTTTGCCGCAACTGCCTAAAGGTCAAGTAGTGATTAATACCGTCTTTTTGCACGGTGATGTACGTGCGAGACCGTACAAGGTGGAAGATTTCAGGGACGCCCTTCTGTCGACGGGCCTGCTGCCTGATGTGGTATGCATAGGGGCGCACCAGATCAACCACGTCTGGGCAGTGACCTTGAACGATGCGACTGCCACAAGAAGAATGCTGGACCTTAAGGAACTTCAAGTTAAGGGACGACGATGCGTCATCGTTGACCCGCAGGATCAGCAGGTGAAGCTAAGGCTTCACTGGCTGCTGTACGACGTTGCCGACGAGGACGTTCGGACGGCATTCGCGGCGTTCGGCAAGGTGGAGGAGGTAAGCCGGGAGCGATGGCGCGTCGAAGGCATGGCAACGAAGACCTCAACCACCAGAACCGTCATTCTCAAATTGAAAAGCGGCATGAAAGTGGAGGACCTGCCACATCAGATACGCGTCGGCGGAGAGTTGGCCTTGGTCGTCGTGCCCGGTCGAGCGATGCAGTGCCTGCGCTGCCACGGCACGGGACACGTCCGCCGTGAGTGCAGAGTCCCCCGATGTACCTTATGTAGACGTTTCGGCCACGTCGACGATGACTGCGTAAGATCTTATGCCACCGTAACAGGTCCAGTAGCTAGTGACGTTGCGGCAGAGCACGTCATGGACGTGGCCGAAGCGGAGGACGCTGCTTAAGGAACGCTAGACAAGGTCTCGACAGCGACAGCCAGTGGGACGACGCCTTTGGGCGTGGTCAGCAAGGTGGCTGATACTACCGTGAAGCCGAGTGGGATGCTGCAGGTCGCGACCGCTGAGGTCCAGTCTACGCGGAGCAGTAGTGAGGACCCGCCCGACAACGATGCGACGGCAATGCAGCAGGAGGAGGCCGTCCTCGACTGCGACCGGACTTCGACTCTTGGAGCGCCAGTCAAGCGCCCCCATGACCAGACTAAGGACCGCAACGACGGTGCGACCGGCACCAGCGAAGGGCCGCCGACAAAGACACCTCTTGGGAGGCGCACGAGCTTGAAACCAAAGCCGAATGTCCCACCTGAGAGAAAACCTGCGGACAAAGTGGCGCCCACAAACAACGCCGGGAAGCCGGGAGGTCCCGGAGGCGGCTAGCCGAGGGCTGGTCGTGAACGGTAAGCACCATGCTCCGGGCCTACTTTTTTCTTTAGCTCAACATGGCACAGATACCGTCCCTTAATATTGCCACTTTAAAAGTGAGCGGCTAGTCGGTGGCGGCTAGTTGGCGGCTAGTCGTAGGCGAAGTCAGGTGCTACGTTTGGTCACTGACCCCAATATAGACGTACTAGCCGTCCAGGAGACTAAGGTTGACGGGGAGGAGGAGACCGGGAGCATGGTGCGCCGTTTCACGACCAGGTATTTTGCGGTGGTAAGCCATGCCTTAGGCACCGCTGGGGGGTGCATTCTTTTTGTGAAGAAAATGCCTGGACTGCACATTCAAAGTATTTTTTCTTGTCAGTCTGGAAGGCTTGTTTTTTGTGATATTATTTTGTGTGATGTTGAGTTCCGCGTCATATGTGTATATGCGCCGAATTCAGTAGACGAGCGCGCCCTTTTCTTTTCGAACCTTTCGCAGTATGTTCGATGTGATAAGCGCGTTATACTGCTAGGAGACTTTAATTGTGTAATGAGCGCTAGAGATAGAGCCAATAATCCTGGTGTGCGGGACAGAAGCAGTGAAATCTTATCAAAACTAATTAGTGAAAATGAACTCGAAGACGTTTCTGAGTGTCTGGAAGGGGGGCGTGATGTGACTTTTACACGTTTTCAGGGCAGTAGCCATGCGCGGTTGGACCGAATATACATTTCGCTGGATACAATTCCAAGATGCCACGGTTATTGTGTAGAACCCATATCGTTCTCAGATCATTGTCTCGTAAAATGTAATGTCGGTATAGGGAAAAGCAAACATGCGTTTAATTGGGAGATCTGGAAAATGAATGCGTTGTTATTAAATGATGAATCTTTCGTAAAGGGAGTACGGGATGCTGTTAATGAAATACGCGAAGATGCAGCTGAAACAATAGCAGAAAAGTGGGAATGTTTTAAACAAAAGGTTAAAATGAAAGCCATAGAAAGGTCAAGTTGTCTTAAATTTGAGATGGAATATAAAGAAAAGGGTTTGCGAACACTACTTCAGCAGCTGATAACGCTTGAGTGCAGAGAGCCTGGTCTGTACAAAGACGATGTGCGGAGCGTCAAGGAAAAGCTTGAACAGATCGACAAAGAGCGTTACCAAGGTGCCATCGTGCGAGCAAGAGCAGATTCACTAGCGGCAGGGGAGACGCCCACTAAAAGGGCGGTCGGGTTAGAGAAGGCTCACGGACGACAAAACCATGTCGATAACCTTTTAATCAATGGAGCCGTTGTTGACGATAGCGAGAGCATAGCCCACGCCTTCTTCCAGTACTACCAGTCGCTCTTTGCATTTCAGGAAGCGAATTTAGAGGGTTTCAAAGCAGACTTTCTGCATCGCATGCCGCGTTTGAGTGATGAAACTAAGGAGCGATTAGAAGGGAAAATAATGGAGGGGGAAGTCGAAAAGGCAATCGACGACTTGAACTTGGGCAAGTCACCGGGACCAGACGGACTCAGTGCGGCGTTATATAAGACATTTAAAAGAGAACTGGCCCCTATATTAGTAGGAGTATTTAATGATGCGTACGTGCAGAAATCATTGCCACCTTCTTTTGGGAAAGCGCACACGATTCTAATTCCGAAGAATGATAAATTAGATAAACTGAGATTAGTATCATCCTACAGGCCCATATCACTAACAAACATTGATTATAAGATATTTATGAAGATCTTAGCGACTAGACTTCAAGGCGTAATAAAGGAAATAGTCGCAGACCATCAAACATGTGGAATCAAAGGGCGGTCAATTTTTTCGAACATCCATAAGATGCGGTGTGTGCTCGAGTGCTGTGACGTCACTGGTGGCGGCGTTGCAGTTCTTCAGCTTGATCTCGAGAAAGCGTTCGATTGTGTTGCTCACGTTATTTTGTTCGCCATACTGGATCATGTTAATGTCGGTACCATCATCACTGAGGGCGTGGCCTTGGCGTACCAGAACTGCACTACAAGGTTAATTGTTAACAAGTCTCTGGGGGCCCCCATTAACATCATGCGTTCAGTGCGCCAAGGCTGTCCCCTCAGTACTCTGTTATTTGCTATCTACATAGAAGCAATGTGTGTAGTGATCACCGCAAACAACAATATACGTGGTTTTAGATTAGCAGAAACCGAAGTGAAGCTGCTAGCGTATGCTGACGACGTTGCAGTGTGTTGCACAGACGAACCAAGTGTGACTGAAACAATTGCTGTAGTAAAACATTTCTGTGACGTCACGGGCAGCAGAGTCAATTGGGGCAAATCCCTCGGGCTGTGGCACGGGGAGTGGTTTTCAGCACCGGAGTACTTCGCTAATGTCAAGTGGGTGAAAACTCCGACGAAGTATCTTGGTGTTCCCCTCGATAGGTACAAGAGCAGCGATGAGTACTGGAGGAACCAAACTAATGAAACGAAACAAAAAGTGGACAAATGGACAAGCACTAACCAGTCTATTTTTTCAAGGGCAACAATTTGTAATATGTTTTTTATAGCGAAGTTATATTATGTTATGCAAGTGCTGCATTGTTCTAGAGCAAATGTGCAAAGGCTGCAAAGAGTGTTTGCGGTCTTCATCTGGAGTTCATCATGGGAGAGATGTAGCCGAACAAATTTGTTCAGAAGGGTGACGGACGGGGGTGTGGGCTTGATGCATCTTTTTGTTCGCCAACTTGTCAACCGCTTTTTGTTTTTTCGAGATGTGCGAGATCCGTTTCTGCGCACCGTATGTCAGATCAGGTTGAGCGACGCATTGCCGACACATGTTGTTAGTACGGCAAGCATGACCGGAAAACTTCGAGGTTATCTTAAGGAAGTGGTCGACAGCGTGCGTTTCCTGTCAGTTCGTTTTTCAAATGATTATCTGTTTGAAGTTAAAAGGAAAAAACTGTATAATGATGTGTGCGACATTGTGTTCCCAGTGCCGTTATACAGAACCATATACAGTGGAGGGCCACGACAAGACGTCCTTAAACGGGTGAAACGAATGCAGGTGCCACCGGGGGTTAAAACCTTCTTTTTTAAGCTCCACACAGGAACGCTCTCTGTGAAAACGTTTGTGGAAGAACGAGGCTGTCTTGTGCCGTGGGGATCCCACTGCTTGATCTGTCAGAAGCCGGAGACCATTGATCACGTTTTCTTGCATTGCTGGGCGGCTGTTTTCCTTTGGGACGTGCTAAAGCGAACGCTGAAAAAGGAGTTACCGGTGGACCCCCAAGGGATCAGGTATCTGCCAATTAAAGATGAAGACGGAGTACCGTATGATCTTATTATGCTGAACGCCCTCCACTCTATATGGCGAGCTCGCATGGCCGGGTACCATTGCGACGTCGACGCTCGGCCAGCGCGTATGTATTTCAGAGAGTGTATGTCCTTATTTATTGAAATGCAGAAAATGCAAAAGTGTGTACCGGATTGGCTGTCGAGGCTCGAACCTCTGACAGTCATGAAGGAATTTTAATTTGACAACGTCAGTCCTATGCGGATAGACGGCTTTGTAGCGCTTTTTTGTTTCTCGCCTTCGTTTTCTCTTGCAAGAGGCTTGCATTTGTGTCATGAGTGTTAAATTCATATGTACGATGTTATATTGAAAACCGGTAATAAATAAATAAAAAAAAAAGCAGAGTGGCGCAGCGGAAGCGTGATGGGCCCATAATCCAGAGGTCCGTGGATCGAAACCACGCTCTGCTACATATTTCCTTTATTTTATTTTGGTGCCATTTAACATAAAGAGCATATCAGCGCAGTAATTTGGTCTCTTATAGCCCTGATTGCCTTCCGAGAAATGCTCTCTTGTGCTCCACGCTCGTGTTTCTCGCCCTAAAACAAAACAAAAAAAAAAGACTACTCTCGTTTATTACAAATATAAACAAATTTACATTGCACGCTGGAGCAGCAGAGTGGCGCAGGGATTCGGCTTTCTGCCGCGCTAGCGAGCGGACGTGCCGATCATGAGCTACGTAGGAGCGGCTTCAGCGGCCCAGCAGGGCCGCGGTACCAGGAGTTTTGCCTCAGAAGACCCGGAATACCAAGTTTTGCTGCCTCAATTGCCGACAGGTCGGATAGTTTTAAATACAGTTTTTCTGCATGCGGATGTGCGTGCCAGGCCGTATCGTGTGGAACATTTCCGAGATGCGTTGGCTAGCTTAGGCCTACTTGCCGATGTCATCGCCCTAGGGGCGTATCAGATGAGCCACGTTTGGGCGGTTACTTTCAAGAGCGACGAAGGCGTGAAAAAGCTTTCAAGCGCCAAGAACCTCAAGGTGAATGAACATCGGTGCATTGTCGTTGATCCTGCCAATCAGGCCGTGCGGCTGAAGTTGCATTGGATGCTTCATAACGTGTCGGACGAGAATATACGGACAGCCCTGTTACCGTTCGGAAAGGTCACGGACGTTTTCCATGAAAAGTGGCGTGTTCAAGGAGTTCAAGATAAAGCATCGTCGACACGGGCGGTGTCCCTGGTTCTGAAGACGGGTATGACCGTAGAAGACCTGCCCCATCAACTTCGTGTAGCTGGTGAGCAGACCCTAGTTGTGGTACCGGGCAGAGCACCCCTTTGCCTGAAGTGCCGAAACACCGGACATGTCCGACGTGACTGCCGCGTCCCGAAATGTGCAGTATGCCGTCGCTACGGCCACCAGGATACGGAATGTGTTAAGACTTACGCATCCGTCGCAGGACCTGCGCTTCGAGAGGACGTGGCTGACCTGTTTATGGATGAGGCTGACGTTGATGAGGCTTCCCGCGTGCTAGTACCACCGGCGGACATAGTTGCAACACCTTATGTGCCGGCTGCTAAAGCCACGAAGGTGGTAAATGTGCTGCCTACGAGCCCGAAAGATGCAGTGCAAAGGCCATGCGACGAAGGAGCCAAAGAAGAATCGGCCGCAAAATCCGCCACTGCCGAGGAGGCCGCCACGGAGCACGGACCGGCAACTCCCTTGATGGACGTCGAAGAATCGAGAGCAAGCAATGTGGCTATGAAAAGAGCGAGGGACTCGACCGGCAACCTGGACGGCAGCCTGGACGGCAACCTTGACAAGGGGGCCAAAGACGAGCCGCCGCCAAAAGCGCAGGCGGGTCGTCGTGTGCCCGTGCGCCCGAAGCCAAACATCCCGCCGGACAGACGGCCGGCGGCAAAACCGCCTAAGTAGGACTCGGCGCCTACTGGGGCGCCCGGACTAACGTCGTGAAGAGATGGCGTCCATTTTGGAATGGGGCTTCGCGTACGCTCTAAAGGTACGCGTGTGGATCGAGCGGTTTTCAGTGCAAAAGTTATGCATGCAAATTTTTCTACAGTGTGTCTGGATCGCTTGTTCTTCAGCGACACCGTGCGATCGGCTTGCTTTTGCAGATAAATGGCGGTGAAACTAGAGAGAGCACTGAGAGTTGCCACGTTAAATGTCCGTGGCCTTGGAGCGCGAAGGAGGCAGTATCAACTTAGCCGCTTGTGTATGGAGAAGGAACTCGATGTAGTTGCCTTACAAGAAACTAAGGTCGAAACCCAAGAGCAGACCGATCGCATGGTGACGCCTTTCACGGCGCATTACAATGTGTGCGTGTGCCATGCGAATGGCACATCAGGCGGATGTGCGTTGTTAATACGGAAGAGTGCTGGTATTATTGAAGAAAGTGTAACTGTTTCTGAAACTGGCCGCTTGCTTATTGCAGATTTTTCTTTTTCCCACGATTTGTGGCGGCTCGTATGCGTTTATGCGCCAAACAATGTGAATGATCGATTTTTGTTTTTTGAATGTATCGAGCAATATCTAAAATGTGATCGCTTTGTCATATTACTTGGTGATTTTAACTGTGTGTGTTCTCCGGAAGACCGACTAAAAAGGGAAAGGGTTCGCGATAAAAGTGCTCTCCTTTTGAGCAGACTAATTGAAGACCACAACTTAGAAGATGTGGGCCTAGTCCTCACTGATGGTATGATTCCGCAGTACACGCACATTCAGCGAAATAGCCGAGCAAGGCTGGACAGAGTGTATGTTTCTGACGACTTGATCACCCTTTGTAATAGTTATAACGTCGCACCGCAATCGTTCACGGACCATAGCCTGGTAAGCTTCTCGATTGGGGAAAAAGTTAAAAGAACACGATTCAACTGGAACATGTGGAAATTCAACGAAAAGCTGCTTGATGATGAACCATTTGTGCGCAGAGTTAAGGAAAAGATAACAGAGTTGATGACAAATGAGGGTGAATATTTTACTGCCACATGGGAGGAATTTAAGATTCAAGTTAAGTTCATTGCAATAGAAAGAGGAAGCAGCCTTCAGCACGATAAATTACAGAAACAAAGAGAGCTGCAAAGACAGCTAGAATATCTGTCAAGCGCACAAAATGCGGGTCACGATCTATTAGCTGAAAACGTAAAGAAAGTAAGACACGAGCTTGAAGTTATCGACGCCGAGCGATACAAAGCAGCAGTTATACGCGCTAGAAGCGAACGCCTATGGATGGGTGAGATACCAAACAAACGGGCAATGAGCGATGAAAAGCGTCACGCGTCAAGAAATGAGATCCAACAGATACGTCTTCAAAACGAGGTGACGTCAGACGCTTCGTCGATTGAGAAAGCTTTTGTGGAACACTATCGCGAATTGTTCGGCAATGTGACTCCTTCTGGACTGGCCTTCGAGAGTGAATTCATGAGCGAGATGCCAAGGTTGGATGACGACGTTAGAGAAAGTCTTGAGAGACCAATAGCTGTGTCCGAGATTGAAAGGGCGATAGAAGAACTGCCATCAGGCAAATCGCCAGGGCCGGACGGCCTAGGCGCCGCTTTTTACAAGGCATTCAGTCAGGAGTTTGCGTGTATATTGCACCGACTACTCTCAGAGGCGAATGAATTTAAAAAAGTACCACCCTCATTCCACACTTCGCACATAGTATTAATTCCGAAAACCGATGAACGGGAAAAGCTCCTTTCAGTAAGTTCATACAGACCGATAAGTCTGACCAACACAGATTACAAAATATTTATGAAAGTACTGGCTCGACGATTTCAAAGCGTGATTCAGCAGCTTGTAGGGCCACACCAGACGTGTGGCATTAAAGGCCGCACCATTTTCACGAACACCCACATTGCAAGGAATGTGCTTGAATGTTGCGATGCCATTGGGGGTCGGGTGGCCATGTTGCAGCTAGACCTTGCGAAGGCGTTCGACCGGGTGTCACATGAGGTGCTTTTCGCTATACTGCAGTACTGTAATGTTGGGAGCGTCATTGTAGATGGCGTTAAAATGGCTTATGAAGACTGTTACATGCAGCTTATAGTTAATAAGTGTCTTAGTTCGCGGGTGCCACTCCGCTCGTCTGTACGGCAAGGCTGTCCCTTGTCTCCCTTGCTTTTTGCCCTGTACCTCGAACCTTTTTGTATGGCAGTCATACGGAATGAAAACATTCGTGGTTTTAGGCTGCACGCCGCAGAAGTTAAAATGCTAGCTTATGCAGATGACGTCGCCGTCTTTTGTGAAGACAGGGAAAGCGTGGTCGAGGCTGTCCGCCTTGCAAGATCCTTTTGTAGGTACACTGGTGCCCAGATAAACTTCGAAAAAAGTGTTGGGATATGGCATGGAAGCTGGGACGCGACACCCACAAAATTCGCCGGTATGCAGTGGACTACAGTGCCTCCACTGTATCTAGGAGTGCCCCTTGAGCACTATCGGGACTCGACACAGTTGTGGATCGGCCAAATAGAATCAATGAAAGAAAAGATAAAAGGATGGCAGGGCCGGGGATTGTCAGTGTTTGCACGTGCTTCAGCTTGCAATATATTTTTAATTGCCAAAGTTTGGTACATACTGCAAGTAATGTTCATGTCCCGTGTAAACGTTCAAAAAATGCATCGAGTGTTTGCTACCTTCATCTGGAACTCCACTTGGGAGCGATCCAGTCGAACAAATCTTTTTCGCACAGTTCGAAATGGGGGCCTTGGGCTCTCACACTTGTTCATTAGACAGATCGTATCGCGGTTCATCTTCCTGCGAGATGAAAGAAATGTTTTCCTCCGTACGGTCATTCAGGCGAAAATGGCAACAGAACTGCCTGAATTTGTTGTGTCCACATCTAGTGCTATCACTAGAGCGACTGGGTACTATCGTGAAGTCGTTGCATCTTTTAGAATACTCTGCGCACGTTTTTCGCTGGAGTACTTGTGCTCAGTGAGAAGAAAGAAACTGTACGCAGATTTAGTTGACAGTATGTTACCTATCCCACTGTATAGGAGTGTTTATTGTGGAGGCCCAGGAAAAGATGTGCTGAAACGAGTCAAAAGGATGCCTGTAAGACCTGCTGCGAAAACTTTCTTTTTCCACCTACACACGAACACCCTCCCCGTTAAAGTATGGCTAGAACAGAAAGGAATATTCGTACCCTGGACTACCGATTGCCGGCTGTGTAAAAAGCCTGAAACAATTGAACACGCCTTCATTGAGTGTTGGGACGCTGTCTTTCACTGGGACATCTTGCAGCGCACTCTTAAAAAAGAACTCCCCATAAACCCCTATGGAATTCGGTTCCTTCCAGTTGAAAGCGATGACGGGCCACCGTTCGACATGTTCATGTTGCTGGGTCTCCACAGTTTGTGGAAAACAAGAATGGCTGTACGTCATGCTGATGTGAATGTGTGCTCTGCGCGAGAGAACTTCATTGAAAGTATGTCACTATTACGAGAAGTGTATCGTGCACAAAGCGAAACCCCAGACTGGGTTAGCATCCTTGATGAGCTGGTGTGCCTCAAGAAATTTTAGCGACCATCCCACCTGATGTGATGTGGGTGCACTGTGTATATGGATTTGTTTTTTTTTTGTGTGTTAATGTCTAAGCAGGCAATAAAGAAAAAAAAAACAGCAGAGTGGCGCAGCGGAAGCGTGCTGGGCCCATAACCCAGAGGTCCGTGGATCGAAACCACGCTCTGCTACATATTTCCTTTATTTTATTTTGGTGCCATTTAACATAAAGAGCATATCAGCGCAGTAATTTGGTCTCGTATAGCCCTGATTGCCCTCCGAGAAATGCTCTCTTGTGCTCCGCACTCGTGTTTCTCGCCCTAAAAAAAAACGAAGACTACTCTCGTTTATTACAAATATAAACAAATTTACACTGCACGCTGGAGCAGCAGAGTGGCGCAGCGGAAGCATGCTGGGCCCATAACCCAGAGGTCCGTGGATCGAAACCACGCTCTGCTACCTATTTCCTTTATTTTATTTTGGTGCCATTTAACATAAAGAGCATATCAGCGCAGTAATTTGGTCTTTTATAGCCCTATTTGCCCTCCGAGAAATGCTCTCTTGTGCTCCGCGCTCGTGTTTCTCGCCCTAAAAAAGAAAAGACTACTCTCGCTTATTACAAATATAAACAAATTTACATTGCACGCTGGAGCAGCAGAGTGGCGCAGCGGAAGCGTGCTGGGCCCATAACCCAGAGGTCCGTGGATGGAAACCACGCTCTGCTACATATTTCCTTTATTTTATTTTGGTGCCATTTAACATAAAGAGCATATCAGCGCAGTAATTTGGTCTCTTATAGCCCTGATTGCCCCCCGAGAAATGCTCTCTTGTGCTCCGCGCTCGTGTTTCTCGCCCTAAAAAAAAAAAAAAAATACTACTCTCGTTTATTGCAAATATAAACAAATTTACATTGCACGCTGGAGCAGCAGAGTGGCGCAGCGGAAGCGTGCTGGGCCCATAACCCAGAGGTCCGTGGATCGAAACCACGCTCTGCTACATATTTCCTTTATTTTATTTTGGTGCCATTAAACATAAAGAGCATATCAGCGCAGTAATTTGGTCTTTTATAGCCCTATTTGCCCTCCGAGAAATGCTCTCTTGTGCTCCGCGCTCGTGTTTCTCGCCCTAAAAAAGAAAAGACTACTCTCGTTTATTACAAATATAAACAAATTTACATTGCACGCTGGAGCAGCAGAGTGGCGCAGCGGAAGCGTGCTGGGCCCATAACCCAGAGGTCCGTGGATCGAAACCACGCTCTACTACATATTTCCTTTATTTTATTTTGGTGACATTTAACATAAAGAGCATATCAGCGCAGTAATTTGGTCTCTTATAGCCCTAATTGCCCTCCGAGTAATGCTCTCTTGTGCTCCGCGCTCGTGTTTCTCGCCCTAAAAAGAAAAGACTACTCTCGTTTATTGCAAATATAAACAAATTTACATTGCACGATGGAGCAGCAGAGTGGCGCAGCGGAAGCGTGCTGGGCCCATAACCCAGAGGTCCGTGGATCGAAACCACGCTCTGCTACATATTTCCTTTATTTTATTTTGGTGACATTTAACATAAAGAGCATATCAGCGCAGTAATTTGGTCTCTTATAGCCCTAATTGCCCTCCGAGTAATGCTCTCTTGTGCTCCGCGCTCGTGTTTCTCGCCCTAAAAAGAAAAGACTACTCTCGTTTATTGCAAATATAAACAAATTTACATTGCACGATGGAGCAGCAGAGTGGCGCAGCGGAAGCGTGCTGGGCCCATAACCCAGAGGTCCGTGGATGGAAACCACGCTCTGCTACATATTTCCTTTATTTTATTTTGGTGCCATTTAACATAAAGAGCATATCAGCGCAGTAATTTGGTCTCTTATAGCCCTGATTGCCCCCCGAGAAATGCTCTCTTGTGCTCCGCACTCGTGTTTCTCGCCCTAAAAGAAACGAAGACTACTCTCGTTTATTACAAATATAAACAAATTTACATTGCACGCTGGAGCAGCAGAGTGGCGCGCCTTGCAAGAGCCTTTTGTAGGTACACTGGTGCCCAGATAAACTTCGAAAAAAGTGTTGGGATATGGCATGGAAGCTGGGACGCGACACCCACAAAATTCGCCGGTATGCAGTGGACTACAGTGCCTCCACTGTATCTAGGAGTGCCCCTTGAGCACTATCGGGACTCGACACAGTTGTGGACCGGCCAAATAGAATCAATGAAAGAAAAGATAAAAGGATGGCAGGGCCGGGGATTGTCAGTGTTTGCACGTGCTTCAGCTTGCAATATATTTTTAATTGCCAAAGTTTGGTACATACTGCAAGTAAT
>NW_027460291.1:26894661-26954661 GCF_050947875.1 Dermacentor variabilis | reverse complement strand
GAGGTCAGTGGATCGAAACCATGCTCTGCTACATATTTCGTTTATTTTGGTCCCGCTGAAAGTTAAGAGCTTATCAGCGCAGTAATTTGATGTCTTGTAGCCATGATTGCACTCGGAGAAGGGCTCTCATGTGCTACGCGCACGTGTTTATCGCCTTAAAAAGGCTACTCTCGTTTATTACAAATACAAATAATTTCACACAGAGGTGGAGCAGCAGCTGAGAGGTGCAGCGGATTCTACTTCCGGCCGTGATAGCAAACGGACGCGTGTGGAATGTGCTCCGCCGCAGCGGTATCAGCGGCCCAGTAGGGTCGCGGAAACAGCTTTTTTGCTGATGAAACCCTGGACTATCAAGTTATTCAGCTGTCCCTGCCAACAGGTGCGTCCGTAGCGAATACTGTTTTTCTTCACGGGGAATTGAAAGCCCGGCCTTACCGTGTAGAAGACTTTCGGGACACGTTGGTTCATCTCGGAGTGCTTCCTGAAGATGTCGCTTTTGGGTCGTTCCAGATGAACCATGTTTGGACCGTCACTTTTAAAAGTGCAGAAGCTACGAAGAAGATGGTAGAAATTTGGGAAGTTCTGGTCAAGGAGAAACGGTGCCTTGTGGTTGACCCCGAAAATCAAGAAGTGCGCACCAAGCTTTACTGGGTGCAACATAATGTTCCGGACGAACAACTGCGCTCTGCTCTAGCACCGTACGAGAAAGCAAGCGATATCTACAAGGAGCGCTGGCGAGTGCACAGAATAGCTGACAAAGGCTCGTCTACGCGCACGGTTGGTGTAAAGCTCAAGCCTACTGTAACTCTAGAAGATTTACCCCATCAGTTGCGGGTTGCAGGAATCATGGCTCTACTCGTTGCGCCGGGACGACCACTGCTATGCTTCAGGTGCATTGCCACAGGCCATATCAGGTGAGACTGCCGGGTGCCGCGTTGTGCCAAATGTCGGCGATATGGCCGCAATGAAAGCGTCTGCGTGCGAACACACGCAAACGTGGCCGGAGACAAAGCAAGCGATGAACTGTAGACGGAACATCTAATGGACGAGGCAGACGCGGCCGAAACTACCCCCGTGGCAGACAGCTCGCGAGCTATTGGTGCAACAAACGTGTCACATGTGAAGCAAAAAGCTGCAGTCATTATTGCGGAAGACACAGCCATCGCTTCAACAGAGGCTGTAGAGACACTGGCGATGGGCACTACAGCGAGCCAATACATTGCACCTGGCGCGAGTGTCGAGCAAAGCCCTGAGACTACAGACATCGTTATGGCAAGTACCAGCAGCCCTGCACCAAAACGACTCCATGAGGACGGCAAAGAAGGGCACAATACCGACGAGAATACAACGGATGAGCCGCCTGTGAAAACGACACCCCACCATTTGAACCCGCACCGAAAATACCGCTCGAGCCACGGCCCGAGCGGAAACCGCCGGCCCCGCCGGCGACGTGAAGAGGTGTCGAGCCTTCCTTTTTTCCAACCGGCCACTATCAGCGGAAGGGACCGGAAAGACAGCGCGTTGACGTCGTCACGGCGAAGTCTAAATTCTAATCAAAATGGCTGTAACGACTGGGTTTTCCTATAAAAGTGTGAGTGTTTTGCCGTCTTGTGATAAGCAAGGGATACTATGCGGTTTGTGTTTATAAAAAAAATGGCTATTACTCTCCAAACGCCTCTTTATGTAGGCACTCTTAACGTGCGGGGCCTGTCGATATGGAGAAAACAATAACAGCTGAGTTGATTTTTTATGGAAAATGAATTCTACGTAATTGCCATGCAGGAAACGAAGATCGAAAGTCAGGAAGGAACAAACCGCATGGTTGAACCTTTTAGGGCGTACTACAATGTATGCGTTGCGCATGCAGTAGGTACAGCCGGTGGTTGTGCGCTGTTCTTGTAGCACTCCACAGGCATATCTGTTGACAGTGTGCACGCGTGTGACACTGGACGACTTATTGTATGTGACATAACGTTGAAAGCCCAGAAGTTCCGAATAGATTGTTTACATGCCCCAAATGCACCAAGTGAGCGCAGATTGTTTTTTGAAAGTGTTGAACATTATCTGAAATATGACAGGGCAATTATAATGGTGGGGGACTTTAATTGCGTATCCAGAGTAGAAGACAGGAGAAGAGTTGCACCGATACGAGATGCGAGTGTGTCAGTACTAAATGCGCTGACTGAATGTCACCTGTTAGAAGATGTACGGTGCTTCCTGTCAAATGGCACATTGCTTCGGTTTACCCAATACCAGAGGGTCAGCCACGCTAGATTAGATCGTATTTATGTTTCGGCAGATTTGGCACCCGTCTGCAATAAGTATGACATAAAGACGTTTTTATTTAGTGACCATAGTTTGGTTGTGTGTGCGCTAGGTCCGAGGAAACCGGCGAAATTTAACTGGCACCTGTGGAAATGCAATGTTAAACTCCTCAACGATGAGGTATATATTAAGGAAACGAAAGGGAAAAATTGGAGACCTACTGGCAAATGAACCGGAGTGTTATGCGGAGGCATGGAAACATTTTAAGGAAAACGCAAAAATCTCAGCCATCGAAAGAGCCGGGCTTGCGGAGGAAGCAAAACAAAGAAGAAACTGAGCTCCGAAGCCAGCTTGACTTTTGTTTGAATGCAGAAGCTACAGCCCCGGGTAACTTTGCCAGACAAAAAAAAAATAAATTAAAGGCAAACTAGAAATTATTAATACAGAAAAGTACAGGGGCGCAGTTGTACGAGCGCGTGCGGAAAAAATGTATATGGGTGAAACCCCGACCAAACGCGTTCTATCAGATGAAAAAAGCTATGCGTCGCGCAACGAAATAAAAGCGATAATATACAGAGATGAAGTTGTGCAAGACGAGGAACTAATACGTCGCGCATTTGTTGAATATTATCGGGATTTACTTGGCCACGAACCATAGATTGTGGAAGGTTTTCAAAGCGAATTCTTGAGACATGCCAAAACTTGAAGCATAAGTTTAAACGAATCTCGAAGCACCAATCAGCGTTGCAGAAATTGAGGGGGCAATCGATGAATTGAGTGCAGGGAAATCGCCAGGCCCTGATGGTTTTGGCTAAGAATTCTACAATGCTTTTAAAACGGAGATAGCAGTTGCCCTGCATAACGTAATAAAGGAGGCATACAGAACAAAGAAGTTGCCTCCTTCTTTCAGGCAGAGTCATGTTGTACTTTTTCCAAAAACAGAGGATCCAGCTGCCTTGCTCTCTGTACGAGCGTATCGACCGATAACTCTAACGAACACGGACTACAAGATCTTCGCTAAAGTTTTGGGTAGGAGACTGCAAAGTGTTATAACCAGGCTTGTGGGGCCGCATCAGACTTGTGGCATAAAAGGAAGGTCCGTTGTAACAAACATGCACGTGGCTAGAACCGTGCTGCAGTGCTGTGATGCGTACTGCGGGAAGGTCGCCATAGTACAACTGCATTTAGAGAAGGCATTCGACAGATTTGTGCATAAAGTTGTTTTCAACATTCTAGAACACATCAATGTCCGGAAGGTCCTATCAGAAGGTATACAAATGTGTTAGGCAGACATTTCTAGCATTATTAAAATTAATAAATCATTAACTGCCAGTTTCCAGATAAAGTCCTCTGTTAGGCAAGGATGCCCTTTGTCTCCTTTACTCTTCGCGCTGTACCTGGAGCCTTTCTGTTTGAAAATCATGTCATCGAGTGCAATAAAAGGTTTTAGGTTGACCACAAGCGAGGTTAAGCTACTTACGCACGCTGACGATGTTGCAGTTTTCTGTTCTGACCAAGAAAGTGTCAGGAATGCCATCAGTGTGGCGAAGAGTTTTTGTAAAGTGACCGGAAGCGTTATCAACCGGAGCAAATCTTTGAGCTTTTGGCATGGGTAATGGAAAGATACCCCGGACGTCTTTGAAAGCGGGCAGTGGACGGTTTCGCCAACGAAATACCTCGGGGTGCCTTTAAATCACTACAAAGACACTAGTGATTATTGGAGAAATGAAGCGGAAGAAATAAAAGAATAATCGACGAAATTTGGAGGGAGAGACTTATCTATATTTGCAAGGTCAACAGTATGTAACCATTTTCTTGTAGCCAAGATTTCGTACGTTCTGCAAGTACTGTGTGCGACGAGAGGAAGCATTCAAAGACTCCACAGGGTGCTAGCAATGTATACATGGCGATCAACTTGGGAACGTACAAGCCGTACAAATTTATTCCGGTCAGTGAAAAGTGACGGACTGGGCATGGCGCATTTGTTTCTAAAACAGGTAGTGTCCAGATTTATCTTTCTGCGAGAGCAAAGCAATGCTTTCCTACGTACTGTGATTCAAATGCGATTGTGTGACGTTATGCCAACGTTTATTGTTTCGTCTGGTCGGGTTGATTGGCCGAAAGTACGAGGCTTCCAGCGAGAAGTCGTCTGGTCTTACGAGTTCCTCGCGGCACCGTTCTCATTACAGTATCTAAGCAATGTTACACGAAAGAAACTGCACAAAGACGTTGTTGATGTATGTATGCCAGAACCACTCTATCGCAGCATGTTGTCAACAGGAGCAGGCAAAGACGTAGTGAAAAGGGTGAAGCTGATGCCAGTACGGTCCACGGTGAAAACGTTCTTCTTTTACTTGCACACCGGAACTCTGCCCGTTAAACCGTGGTTAGAGCAGAAGGGTATCTTTGCGCCTTGGACGATAAACTGGTTATTGTGCAAGCAGCCAGAAACTATCGACCATATATTTCTTGATTGCGTAGATGCCACCTTCTTATGGGACATACTGCAACGTACTTTAAAAAAAGAGTTACCGATTACCCCATATGGCATCCGCTTCCTCCCAACAGATAATGATGAAGGGGTGCCGTATGGCATGTTTATGGTTTTATGTCTTCACAGCATCTGGAAAACAAGAATGGCAGTGTATCATGCATAATTGCACGCCCAGCCAGCCAGAGAGTACTTCAAAGAAAGTATCGCGTTTATTCGTGAGATGTATAAAGCACAGATTGATCCACTAGCATGGATGCCTGTATTAGATGCTCTTGTCAACCTGAAATACCCACGCTTGCCCAAAGCGGGCAAGCGTTTTTATTAATAATAATAATAATAATCTTTATTTCACTCATGAAGTGAGGGAGTGCGGGAAAAAAAGCTGACAAGTCAGCTTGACTAGTTCCCAGCTCCCCGGAGAACAAAATAGAAGAAACAGAAACACTTTTTTGCATGGCAACATAAAAATCACAAACAAATAAATACTAATGCAGCAATAACTTGTCGATAACATTGACAATAAGGTACTATAGAAATAAAAAGTTTGTTAACTGCGTGATAGACCAATGTTAAACAAAAACGTACAAACATAAAAACTGCAAGTAAAAAGCGCTACATAATGAAGGAAAAAACAAAAAATAAAACGGCACACATTGGTGTAGTATGAAACAGTACATTGCAATGCGTGTAGCGTACATGCGCAGAGATGAAAGAACCACATGAAATTCTGTCATGGGAAAGGAGCTTTGTCACAGAAGAACAATTTCAGTTTCTGGTTCGATGCTGTTTCGGGAGTGAAACCGTTTTTATGGCAGAAATTTAGCAAATGCGGTAGGGTTCTGTTTACCATTTGTTGTCCGTATCCGGTTCTGCACGTTTTGATTAGCCATGGCTGTGTATTTCGATTCTCATAAGGTGTGGTCCTTTTAGAAAGCGATGCCAACCGTAGTAGGGAATAGCTGTTATTTTTTACTTCAAGCTTATAACGTGAACACAGGCAATGCGGATATAGCTCGTCTATTTTCATTACACAGTACTTCAAGAACAGAGGGTGGGAAGGGTGACTCATGGGGACGTTTTCAATATTTCGTAACATTTTTTTCTGTAATATCATGATTCTTTGCAAATTACCTTTTGTTGTGTTCCCCCAAACTAATTGGCAATATTTCATATGTGAGTGGAATAACGCATTGTACAGCAGAAGCTTAACCTTTGACGGTAGAATGTATCTGTTGGCGTATGTCAATCCAACGATGCGAGACAGTTTTGACACAACGTGGTCGATATGAGTGTCCCAGGTCATATTTTCGCTGAAATACACTCCAAGTATTTTAAATGCGCTTACTAGTTCTACTTTTGAGTTTCGCAGCTTAATGTCTGAGGTAATGTTAATTTTCTTGTTTTTCGCACGGTATATGACAGCCTTCGTTTTACTAACGTTTATTTTCAATTTGTTAAGTTGCGCCCATGTGTCTAATTTCACAAGCGTTCTGTTTGCTCTCAGAATCAACTCATCCGTACTTTCTGCAGAGAATAACAGTGTCACATCATCAGCATATATAACAAATTTCACCATAGGATCGACGTTAACAATGTCATTCAAATATAAGTTAAACAAAAATGGGCCCAGAATACTCCCTTGAGGTACGCCGGCAGAAATTGGTAATATATTAGAAGAGCAGCCATTTAAATACACGTACTGCTTGCGCTCACTAAGGTAGGACGTCAGTAGTGACAGAACCGTCCCCCGGAATCCGTACATATCAAGTTTCTTTAGCAGGATAGAGTGATTTAAATAATCGAAAGCTTTCGTGAAATCTACGTATATTCCAAGGGCTACTTCTTTATCTTCAAGCGATTGCAGGATAAATTCTTTTTGTTCTAACAGTGCCATTTCTGTTGATCGATATTTCCGGAAGCCATACTGCGCGCCATAAATGATATTGCATTGTTCGCTAAAATTTGTCATTCTAGTAAGAACTATTTTTTCAAAGCCTTTTGAGAAAACGGGTAATATAGATACTGGTCGAAAATTTGTAAAATCATTCTTACTACCTTTTTTGTGCAGTACGCTCACTTTGGCGAGTTGCATTTGCCCCGGAAATGTTCCTTGAGATAAGCAAAGGTTATATATGTGAGCTAAGCACTCTGCTATGTCTCCTATCACAAACTTCACCGGTTTTATCACAATTCCGTCTGCGTCACAACATTTGCTATTTTTTAGCCCCATGAAAACAGACATGACCTCTGATACTGATGTTGGTGTTAGGAACATTGACTTCTCGTTTCTTACATGAAGAGTATTTGAACCAACGAATTCACTAGTTATCTCTGTGAAGTATCTGTTGAATGCGTTTGCTAAATCAGTGCCTGTGAGTTCTTTATCTTGAGTATGAATTTTTGTTACTGGGTTTGGGCCTGTAGATCTGTTTAGAAGCTCATTTAATTTCCTCCATAATTCATCCGACTTATTCATCGAGCAGCAGAACTGGTTACAGAGATATTGATCACGTGCTCTGCGTATATCCGCCGTCAGTTTATTTCTGAACATTTTAAAAGCCTTAAGCCTATCCGGGTCTCGAGTTTTTTCAAACTTCTTGTATAGCCTATCCTTTTTGTAAATTTTCTTCAGCAATTCAGGTGTGATCCATGGCTTCCTTATGTTCCCTCGTTCCTGTGCATGTTTATAAGGGAAGCACTCGCTGTATATACACAAAAAAGCCGTTAAAAACAAAACATAAGCCTTTTCGGCACTTGTTTCCTCAAGAACATTTCTCCAGTCATGATTACGAACTTTCTCTTTGAAATTGTTCAGGTTTTTTGTCGACATATCTTGACATAACTTTGGTATCTTTTTTGAATTAGGAAATTTGCTTTTCGGAACGCACATAAAAACGCCGCGGTGGTCACTGATATCAGTATTTATTACGCCTGCTTTCAGAATAGGCATGTGCATATTGGTTATAAGTAGATCAAGTAGTGATTCAGTCTGCAATGTAACACGTGTAGGATCGCATATCACGTTTAAGAGGGCAAAAGAATTTAATAGATTTTGGAATTCTTTTTTTGTGGGGTTATCTGCAAGGAGGTTAATATTGAAATCACCTCCTAAAATGACATCGTATTTGTTTTCACTTATGAAAGACAAAAAAAGGTCAAGAAAATCGAAGAAGGATTTCAAATTTCCGCTTGGAGGGCGATATACGACCGCCACGACCTTATTTTCGATAACAAGGGACAGAATTTCATAATCAGAGTTTATGACAGAAAATTCAGGTAACACATCACACTGAAAGTGCTTTTTTACCATCAATAGTACGCCACCACCGCGACTATTCGTGCGATTTAAAACAAATGTATCATACAAAGGAAGCTTGAATATACTGCTATGTTCACCATACCAGGTTTCGGTCAACATGACCACATCAAAAGCAAAACCCAGTTGCGTAAAAAGCAACTCGAGATCAGCTGTTTTAGATACCGCAGACCGAGCATTTAAATGAAATACGCTGAAAGATTGCACTGTCTGAGATCTAGAAAGATCCAAAAAATCACGTGGCATTACACAGCAAGAAGCATTTACCGCCATGTGCAACAAAGAAAGTGCACTTTCCATTGTAACTTGTGAAAAACTAACAAAACGAGACACAAGGAAAGAAAACTATACTATATTATTCAAATCCGCTGTGCAAGCAATGTGAACTGCATTTGTTCCGTCTCGCTGTCTCACAAAAATTCTCCCATTTCTGTGCCACACATACTTAAAGTTGCTGTTTTTCGCCCAGTTCTTTGCATCTTTGAGCAACTCCTTGTTCCTCTTTGTCAAATTTTCGAGCATAAAGCAGTTTGTTTTCAGTTTATTCAGTTCTCCCTTCTTGCTCAAGAACAGATCTTTCTGCGACTGTCTTGCGAATCGGACAATAATTGCTGGGACCTTATGTTTAGGCGCTGGCAGCCGATGCACAGCGGCCACATCATTCACAGTTAGCACGGGAAGGTTCACCCTGCTCGTTACAGCATTAAGCTTCGACAGCAGGTCCTCATCCTTGCTTTCCGGAATGCCATGGAATTCAAGGTTTAATTTCCTGCTTTGCCATTCCAGGTCATTGATATCCTTTGCTATCTGCTCAGAGTCAAGTGAACGTTCCCTACTCTCAATGATGTCCACTCGTTTCCTTAGCTCGGCTATATCCTTATCTTGGCGGGTAATGTGCTTAAGAATTGTGTCGTACTGATCAGACATTGTCTGCACTGACTGTTCAATGCCTTCCACCGTGCTTTTTAGTGTCATCAGCTGTGCCAGCTTGTCATTTATGCTCAATATCAAGCTGGCATAATCAGTGTCTTGTTCAGAGTTCGACCTGCCACTCTGGCGGCTCTTTGTGCTTGCGGTCCGACATGTTGGACAGCACCATGCTTTACGCCATGTCTCGCCTTTTGACCTGAATGTCGATTCTGCAACTCCTGAACACTTTCCGAAGTGATATACGTAAGTACAACTCACACACGCAAAACCCTCCTCATCTTGACAATCCTTATTGCAGGCAGGACACACCTCCGGAGCCATAACAAGGTAAGGCTAGGCACAAGTTCACACGCGTTTCCCTCTCTTCCCTTTCCCTAGGAACGCACAATGAGAAAAAAAAAAAGAAACAGAGCGGCGGCAGCAGCAGCAGCAAAGGTAACCAATTCAAGCAAAATATTCCAAGGAAATTTCCAACTGACCTGCAAAAAGTGCAGCAGAAATATTGTTCAGAGTCGGTCGATCAAGCTGCTGCCGCTGCTGCTGCCAAAATGCCTCCCCGAAGGCGGTTCCGTCTTCTTATACCCTTGGCGGCGACATGCTTCGTCACGTTGACGTCACGATGCCTTGAAGGATGCTGCGCAGATGCAAGGAACTGCTCGGACAGAGTCGGCGAAGTCGACTTCCGTCTTGTCAGCAGTTCAGAAGTTGATCACTGGCACATCGACGCACACTTCTGCAAAAAGTGCAGCAGAAATATTGTTCAGAGTCGGTCGATCAAGCTGCTGCCGCTGCTGCTGCCAAAATGCCTCCCCGAAGGCGGTTCCGTCTTCTTATACCCTTGGCGGCGACATGCTTCGTCACGTTGACGTCACGATGCCTTGAAGGATGCTGCGCAGATGCAAGGAACTGCTCGGACAGAGTCGGCGAAGTCGACTTCCGTCTTGTCAGCAGTTCAGAAGTTGATCACTGGCACATCGACGCACACTTCTGTTGGCCCTGCAAAAAGTGCAGCAGAAATATTGTTCAGAGTCGGTCGATCAAGCTGCTGCCGCTGCTGCTGCCAAATTACCTTATGTATTGTGAATTTGTGATTGTATCGCTTTGTTTCAAGCCTGAGAAATCTAATAAACAAAAAAAACAGCAGAGTGGCGCAGCGGAAGCGTGCTGGGCCCATAACCCAGAGGTCTGTGGATCGGAACCACGCTCTGCTACATGTTTCCTTCATTTTATTTTGGTCCCATTTAACAGAAAGAGCATATCAGCGCAGTAATTTCGTGTCTGATAGCCCTAACTGCCCTCCGAAAAATTCTCTCTTGTGCTACGTGCTCGTCTTTTTCGCCTTAAAAAAAAAAAGACTACTCTCGTTTATTACAAATAATAATAAATTTACATAGCTTACAGGAGCGGCAGAGTCGCGCAGCGGAAGCATGCTGGACCCATAACCCAGAGGTCCGTGGATCGAAACCACGCTCTGCTACATGTTTCGTTTATATTATTTTGGTACCATTTAACAGAAAGCGCATATCAGCGCAGTAATTTTGTGTCTTATAGCCCTAACTGCCCCGCGAGAAATGCTCTCTTGTGCGGCGCGCTAGTGTTTCTCGCCCTCAGAAAAAAAGAACTACACTCGTTTATTACAAATATAAACAAATTTGCATAGCATGCAGGAGCAGAAGAGTGGCGCAGGAGGTTCCACTTCCGGCCTTCACAGCGTACGGACGTGCTATCATGTGCTCCCTTGTAGGGGCGGTTTAAGCGGCCCGTGTGGGCCGTGGTATCAGGTGTAGTGAAAAGCCGGCTGAAGATTACCAGGTTGTTCTGCCTCATCTGCCCACAGGTGCTTCTGTTTTAAACACCGTTTTTTTTGCATGCCGATGTGAAAGCCAGGCCGTATCGAGTGGAGCATGTCCGAGATAGCCTTGCACGTCTTTTGTTGCTGCCGAAAGTGGTTGCCCTCGGGGCATACTAAATGAATCACCTGTGGGTAGTGACTTTTAAGGACGAGGAAGGCAAGAGGAAGATATTAGGAGCTGAAGCGTTCAACGTTAAAGACCACCGCTGCATGGTCATCGACCCGCGCAACCGAGGTCTCCGACTGAAGCTATACTAGCTGCTTCATGGTGTGCCGGACGAAGACGTGCGAATGGCTTTGGCGCCGCTTGGAAAAGTGAAGGATATTTGCTGAGACAAGTGGGCGGTCAAAGGCTGCTTCGACAAAGGATCAACCAGCTGATTGCTTACGCTGAATTAAATGTGGGTCTCACTTTGGACGACCTACCACACGAACTGCGTGTTGCTGAGAATATGGCGCTGGTCTTCGTTCCTGGCAGAGCGCCGCTCTGCCTCCGATGCCGTGGCATCGGACACATCCGGCGAGAGTGCCGCGTTCCGCGATGTGGGGTCTGTCGTCGCTGCGGCCACGATAATTCCCAATGTGTGCGCTCTTATGCCAGCGTTACAGGCCCACTCCAAAGGTACGTAGTATCCGAACACCTGAGGACGCCGCGGATGCCGAAGAAGCTAGCAGGGAGGACAACGACGTGGCGAAGCCTCCTGCAAAGCCCCTTGAACCCTCCCCAGGAGCTGTCCAGGAAGCGAACCTCGGGGATGAGCCCTTGGCTTCAGCCCCGGAAACGAAGCCAGAGACTGCAACATGTGACGCAGGCGTGAAGGCAGCAAGCGCGTCGTCGTCACTGCCACAAGAAGTTGGCCAGGAAGCAACGGACGTCGAGATGCAATAGCCGGAAGCATCGCCGCAAAGCGTGCTCACGAAGACACTGGCATTACAGGAATAACTACTGCCTCAGGCACCGGCGAACCTCCACCGAAGGCATCGACTACGCGGGGGTCTTTGCTTAAACCAAAGCCGAACGTGCCACCTGGCAGTAGGGTGGCCCCTAAAACGCCTCCGCCCTAGCCGAGGACCCATTCCAGCAGCCTTCAACGATGACCACAAGAACCCCACAGTTTCGATGTGAGTAGGATGCTTGGCCAAGCAACCCCATGAGATGGCGTCTAATTTTAAATCTAGCCTACGCGTTGCGACTTTGAATGTGCGAGGAATGTGTTCGCGCAGGCGGCAATGCCAGATTAGTCGCATGCTTTTAGAGAATGACGTTGACCTTCTAGCTGTACAACAAACAAAAATTGAGAGTGAGGAGCAAACAGAACAAATGGTTCAAGTTTTTCGCTCTATATACAGTGTATGTGTGTGCCATGCTGTTGGACGGTCAGGAGGCTGCGTCATTTTTATTCGCAACAGCTTATCGGTTGTTGAAAAAGTGTCCACCTGCGAAAGTGGGAGACTTGTCGCATGTGATTTTATTTTTGCAGGACTACTGTGGCGCGCTGTGTGCATCTACGCACCGAACAAAAATCATGAACGTGAAATTTTTTTTTAGTATGCTGAAGGGTTTTTGAAAACAGAACGACATGTTGTGTTTCTTGGGGACTTCAATTGGGGGGGGGGGCGTCCGTGCAGCTGAAGATAAAACGACGAGCTTCAAAGTACGCGATAGAAGCGCTGAGCTGTTGAACGTGATAGTAATTGAGAAAGAGCTTGAGGACATCGGGTATGCAATGACGCGAGATGGCCAAGCACGGTATACGCACTTTCAAGACGATTCCCATGCGAGGCATGATAGAATATACATACCGGCGAAGTTTGTACCACTGTGTTCTCTTATGAAACACAATATCTCACTTTTAGCGATCATAATTTGGTCTCGATTACGATTGGCGAAAAACGAAAGGGTGTCAAGTTTAATTGGTTCCTGTGGAAGTTCAACGAAAAGCAGCTGCAAGATAAAGTGTTTGTCACGAGATCCAAGGAGTATCTTTCAGATGCCCTGCATACGGAAACCAACAGTTTCATATCAGTGTGGGAGCAGTTTAAATGCGACATTAAAATTGCTGCCATCGATAGAGCATGTGTATTGCGTCACAAGGAAAGGCAACAAGAGAAACAGTTACACAGTTTGCTGGTGTACATGTTAGGGGTTGAACATGAAGTGCGTGGAGCGCTTAAAAAAGAAATACGAGAGGTGAAAGCAAAACTCGAGTTGATCGACGAAGACAAGTACCGCGGCGCAATGATTAGGGCGCGCACTGAAAAGTTGTGGCTGGGCGAAACGCCCACTAAGCGTGTGCTTAGTGAAGAAAAGAAACATGCTGCAAATAAGGAGATCCATGAAATTCGATATTGCAACAAAGTTACACGACAAAGTGAAGAGATAAAACTTGCTTTTGTTGAATTTTATACCGACCTTCTAGGAGTAAGGATTTATGACCCCGAGTACTTCAATACCCACTTTCTGGCCCTTATGCAAAGGTTATAGGACACGGTTAGAGAATCAATGGAATCTCAAATTAGCGTGGCCGAAATTGAAGCGGCAATTGATGACTTAGGTAATGGGAAGTCACCTGGCCCAGATGGACTGGGTGCAGCCATATACAATTTTTTAAGGCAGAAATAGCAGTGGCTTTATACCGAGTGATCGCTGAATGCTATGAAAGAAAGCAAGCGCCTCTCTCGTTCAGGACAGCGCACGTAGTGATGATCCCCAAAACTGACGATCCTGCAAAATTACTTTCAGTTGAGTCCTACCGTCCCATTAGTTTGACCAATACAGATTATAAAATATACATGAAGGTGTTAGCTAGAAGGCTCCAAAACGTTATTAAGTCCATTGTTGGCCCGCATCAGACCTGTGGCATTAAAGGTAGAACAATTTTTACAAACATACACATAGCAAGAAGTATTCTGGAATGTTGTGACACAGTGCATGATCGCGTAGCTATGATTCAGCTAGACTTACATAAAGCGTTCTACAAAGTGCTACATGAAGTTCTGTTATTATTGCTGGAACACGTAAATGTTGGATCTGTAATTACTGAAGGTGTTAAAATTGTGTATCACGATTGCACAGCCAAATTAGTGATCAACAAAGAATTAAGTATGTAAATTCCTGTACGGTCGAGCGTGAAACAAGGATGCGCGTTGTCCCCTCTGCTTTTTACAATATACTTGGAGCCTTTTTGTTTACGTTTGTTTGCAACACCATGTATTCGAGGCTACGCGTTTTTGAGCCGTGAAATTAAGGTCTTAGCCTACGCGGACGACATAGGCGTGTTTTGCACTGATGCAAGAAGCGTGCAGGAAGTTGTCAGTGTTGCTAAGGCGTTCTGCACAGCAACTGGTAGAGCGATCAGTTGGCCGAAATGCCTTGGATTTTGGCATGGCAACTGGCAGAGCACACCCGTTATGTACTGTAATATGAATTGGACCGTCTCCCCCGGAAAGTACCTCGGTGTCTCACTGAATAACTACGGCAATGCTGAGGAATATTGGTCTGAGGAAAATAAACGCGTCAAAAGTGCTACCGGTAAATGGGGTGGCCATAACTTTTCAATGTTTGCAAGAGCTTCCGTTTGTAATATTTTTTTTAATTGCAAAAGTGTTCTACGTGTTGCAAGTGATGACCATGGCAAGAACTTCGGTTCAGAAAATACACAGAGTGTTTGCGACCTTTCTTTGGGGATCGCAATGGGAACGCACAAGCCGGTGCAATTTGTTGCATAAGGTGAAAAATGGGGGCTAGGGCTCTCACACCTATTTTTCAAGCAGCTGGTGAGCAGATTCTTCTTTTTGCGGTACCAAACTGATGTGTTTTTGAGAACTGTGATCCAAGCTCGATTGCAGGATTATCTATCTGACTTTGTCGTATCATCTGTTTCTTTGGGAGCTGGACCGCTCAGTCCGTATTTGCGTGAAGTGGTTACTTCTGTACGCTTGCTCGAGGCCAGGTTTTCATATGAATACTTGTGTGATGTCACGAAAAAGCGTTTGTATTCTGATATTCTTGATGTATTTTACCATTACCGGTTTATAATATAATATTTGGGGTTTTACGTGCCAAAACCACTTTCTGATTATGAGGCACGCCGTAGTGGAGGACTCCGGAAATTTTGACCACCTGGGGTTCTTTAACGTGCACCTAAATCTAAGCACACGGGTGTTCTCGCATTTCGCCCCCATCGAAATGCGGCCGCCGTGGCCGGGATTTGATCCCGCGACCTCGTGCTCAGCAGCCCAACACCATAGCCACTGAGCAACCACGGCGGGTCATTTCCGGTTTACCGAGCTGCCTACAGGCTAGGTCCTGAGTGCGATGTGCTAAAGCGTGTTAAAAAAATGCCAGTGAGACCCTCAGTTAAAACGTTCTTTTTTCAAATACATACCGACACTCTCCCTGTAAAGCCATGGTTACAAAGTAAAGGTCTTTTTGTACCTTGGTCGGTGAACTGCTTAATCTGTAATAAGCCGGAAACAATAGAGCATATTTTCCTTGACTGCCATGACGCCGTATTTCTGCGGGACCATCCTACAAAGAACACTTATAAAAGAGAGTTGCCGATAAGCCTTTTTGGAATCCGGTTTCTTCCACGTGTAGAAACAGGGGAAGTGCCGAGTGATATGCTAATGCTGCTTTGCATGCATAGCGTATGGAAGAAGAGAAAGGATATCAGGCATGGTCATACACAGGCTCACTCAGCAAAACACGATTTTGTTGAGAGTATTATATACACACGCGACTTGTTCAGAGCTCTACGTGAACCCCCGGAATGGCTACGGGTACTAGACCAATTGCCTTCAGTGAAGCCCTTTTAAACGCCTTACACTGGCGGAGCTGCGGTGGTGTTTTTAGCATATGTACATGTCATGTATTTGATCTTTTTGTTTTCATTTGTGAAAAGGCAATAAAGAAAAAAAAAGCAGCAGAGTGGCGCAGCGGAAGCGTGCTGGACATATAACCCAGAGGTCCGTGGATCGAAACCACGCTCTGCTACATGTTTCGTTTATTTTATTTTGGTCCCATTTAACAGAAAGAGAATATCAGCGCAGTAATTTGGTGTCCTATAGCCTTAATTGCCCTCCGAGAAGTGCTCTCTTGTGCTACGCGCTCGTGTTTCTCGCCATAAAGAAAAAAAAGACTACTCTCGTTTATTACAAATATAAACAAATTTGCATAGCATGCAGGAGCAGCAGAGAGGCGCAACGATTCCACTTCCGGACACCGCAGTGAATGGTCGTGCAAGCAGGTGCTGCCTCGGAGCGGTGACAGCGGCCAATGGCCGCGGAAATAGGTCTTCGGACAAACAGGCTGAATATTACCAGGTTGTTTTGCCGCATCTGCCCACAGGTGATTCCGTTTTGAATACGGTTTTTTTGCATGGTTGCCTAAAGGAAAGGCCGCATCGTTGCGAGCATATCCGCGACGCACTGGACCGTCTTTCACTGCTGCCGGAGGTGGTTGCCCTTGGGGCGTACCAAATGAATCACCTGTGGGCAGTGACGTTCAAGGACGAGGAAGGAAAGAAGATACTGGCTGCAGACACCTTCAATGTCAAGAATGAGGGCTGAATAGTTATAGACCCCTGCAACAGAGGAGTTCGCCTGAAGCTCTACTGGCTACTCCATGGTGTGCCGGACGACGATGTGCGAACGGCACTGGCGGTCTTCGGAAAAGTGACTGAAATCACAAGAGAGAAATGGAAGGTTAAAGGAAGCATTGATAAAGGATCCACAACGCGCTCTGTAACACTAAAACTGAAAGTGGGCGTCACCATCGAAGATTTGCCTCATCAATTGCGTGTGGCTGAAGATGTCGCACTCGTCCGCGTTCCAGGCAGAGCTCCGCTCTGCCTCCGGTGCCGCGGGATCGGCCACATACGTCGGGAGTGCCGTGTTCCACGTTGCGGCCTCGTCGTCGCTATGGCCACGACGAGACCCAGTGCGTGCGCTCCTACGCCAGCGTAGCAGGCCCAGCCCGGAGGGACTTGGTTTCCGAGCACATGATGGACGCACTTGATTAAGAAGAAGCTACCAAAGAACATGGCGAGGAAGGAAAGACTGAGGCAGCAGTGCCTATGCATACCCCAGGCGGAGACGCCAACGAGCCGAGTAGCTAGGAAGACCCTGGGCCTATCGCTACCGTAGCGAGCCTGGACACATCGAAAGAAGACGCGAACAGCACCCAAGACCACATCAGCGATTCTCTTCCGGAAAAGAAGAAAGCCACTTAGGAAATTTCCACAGATGTAGATATGGCAGCGTCTGGCAGCGGACCTGCAAAGAGAACCCGAGAGGAAACTGGAGGCACCTCTGCAAGAGGTGATGTAACAAGCTCCGGAGACCCTCTCACAAAGGCTGCAACGTCCAGACGGCAGCCTTTCAAGCCAACGCCAGACCTTGAGCCGGCACGACGGACTAATTCAAAACTGCCGCCTTCTTAGCGGCAGCTTTTTCTTTTTTTCTCTTCCATTGTACAATTCCGCTCCGTCAGCGGAGTACTTGTTCGCGTTAATACCCTGCACGGCCACATATATAGAAGCCTTGTCAGCCCATGCCCCTGTTTCACGTATAAAAGTGAGCAAAATATTGGCAATAATGTCAACTTGATATGGCAGTAAACATTAAAAATGCCTTGCGCATCGCAAATTTTAATTCAAGAGGCCTTTCTGCACGAAGACGGCAATATCAGCTAAGTCGCATTCTCTTAGAAAATGATATAGACTTGTTAGTGGTCCAAGAGACCAAAATCGAGAGTGAAGAACTTACTGATAAAATGGTTTTAGTCTTCCGTAGCAGATATAATGTATGCGTGAGTCATGCAGGGTGTAGGTCCGGTGGTTGTGCTATCTTTATTCAAAAAAGCATTGGGGTTATTGAATCTGTGTCAAGTAGTGAAAATGGCCGGCTAGTATTTTGTGATATTGTGCTTGGTGAAATTGCCTGGCGTGCTGTTTGTGTCTGTGCACCGAATAGAATCAATGAGCGGCAAGATTTTTTTAATACTGTGCGACCTTGTCTAGAAGGCGAAAGGAGTGTATTACTTCTTGGCGACTTCAACTGCGTATGTCGACCTGAAGATCGATCTAGTAACAGAAACCATAGAGATAAAAGTGCAGAAGTATTACGCGTAATGATTGACGAGAATGAACTCGAAGATATTGGCTTAGTGTGTACGCATGAAGACCAAGCAAAATACACTCACTTTCAGAATGTGTCTCATGCTGGATTGGATCGAATTTATGTGCCTGCTGAATTTGTACCTTGGTGTCCCCAGTACCATACGCAGCATGTGAGCTTTAGAGATCACTGCTTAGTCATGATTACTTTAGGTGCAAAGAAAAAATAGTCTAGGTTCAACGGGGAGTTGTGGAAATTCAACAACAAATTACTAAAGGATGAAATTTTTGTTACAAAGTTAAAGGAATATATAAACAGTTTGCAGCTGAACCAAACATGTAATTTTATAGCGGTGTGGGAACAGTTCAAGATCGACTTCAATATCGCCGCTTTGGAAAGAGCGAGTATATTAAGGCAGAAAGAAAAACAGCAAGAAAAGGAGCTACATATTGCGTTAGATTACATGGTCAGCGCAGACAATGCTAAGCCCGGGTTGTTCTCGAGAGAAATAAAAGAAGTAAAGGCGATGCTTGAGATCATAGAAACAGAAAAGTATCGCAGCGCAATGATAAGGGCGCGGTGCTAGCGGCTATGGTTGGGTGAGACGCCCACAAAGCGCGCGCTGAGCGATGAGAAGAGACATGCAGTATCGAAGTAAATTAGTGAAATCAGTTTTCAAAATAACGTTACTCGAGAGAGTGAAATGATAGAGCGTGCCTTTGTTGAATATTACAGAGAACCTTTTAGTCATAAAGCATGCGATACTGAATGGTTTCGAAGTGTTTTTCTGCCGCTCATGCATAGTCTTGATGACAAGACAAAACAGTCACTTGAAAGGCCAATAACAGTCGCAGAAGTTGAGCAGGCCATAGACGATCTCAGTCCTGGTAAATTACCTGGCCCAGATGGTCTCGGGGTAGCTGTATATAAGTTCTTCAAAATTGAAATGGCAGAATTTCGACACCTAGTTATTGAAGAGCGCTTTGAAAAGCAACTAACACCACCGTCCTTTCGAACATACCACGTCATACTCATTCCGAAAACTAATGACCCGGTCAAACTGCTTTCAGTAGAAACGTACTGACAGGTAAGTTTAAAGAATACTGATTACAAGGTCTTCATGAAAGTTTTGTCTCACCATTTCCAAACTGTTGTAAAGTCCCTTGTAGGTCCGCATCAGACATGCGGAATTAAAGGAACATCTATTCTTACAAAAATCCATGTAGCAAGAACTGTTCTTGAATGTTGCGATGCCATGCAGGATCGAGTTGCAATGCTTCAACTAGATTTGAATAAGGCATTTGACAGAGTCGTGCACGAAATATTGTTCCTTATACTGAACCGCGTCAATGTAGGATCTTTAGTTCTAGAGGGCGTGAAAATGGTGTATGACAAATGTACAGTGAAACTTGTGATTAATAGGAAACGGAGTGAAAGTATTTGCGTTGAAACATCTGTAAAACAAGGCTGTTGTTTATCATCCCTCCTTTTTGATCTTTAGCTCACACCCTTTTTGTTTAAAAGTACTTGCAAATACATTTATTCGGGGCTACACTTTTTCAATACTGAAGTTAAGGTCCTTGCTTACGCTGACGATATAGCAGCATTTCGCGAAGATGAAAGAAGTGTGCGTGAAGTTGTACAAGAGGCTAAGGATTTTTTTACAGCAACAGGAAGCGTGATTAGTTGGTCAAAAAGTTTTGGCTTCTGGCATGGCAACTGGGAACACGCTCCAGACACGTTGTGCAACATACAATGGAACACCACTCCGGATAGGTATTTGGAAGTTCCACTGAAACATTATAAGGATAGCAAGGATTATTGGGCAGAAGAAGCAGGACGAGTTAAGCTACAAACAGAAAAATGGGGGGGACATAATTTTTCTATGTTTTCAAGAGCTGCTCTTTGTAATATGTTTCTAATTGCTAAGTTGTATTATGTGATGCAGGTGAATTACTAGAGTTTCCGTACAAAATCTGCATAGGGTCTTTGCAGTTTTTATCTGGGGGTCCACTTGGGAGCGCATGAGCCGTTGCAACCTTTTTCATCAAGTTAGAAACGGGGGCTTGGGATTATCGCATTTATTGTTCGAACAGATTGCGACGAGATTGTTTTTTCTTGCGTGAACAGACTGACGTTTTTCTTCGAAGTGTAATCCAAGTGCGCTTACAGGATTCCTGGCGACACTACGTAATATCCACGTATTGTTTGAGGCCAGCAGTCTTATCTGGCTATTTACGAGAACTTGTATCTTCGGTGCAGATTCTTAGGGCAAGATTCTCCTATGAATACCTAACAAGTGTGACACGTAAGCGTTTATACAAAGACCTACTTGATGTTTTTTTGCCGATTACTGTGTACCGTGGTTTGTACCAGCTGGGCCCTGAGCGTGACGTCCTCAAGCGTATTAAGCGAATGCCGGTGAAACCTTCAATGAAATCTTTCTTTTGCCATCTGCATGCCAGCACACTACCTGTGAAGCCATGGTTACACAGCACAGGCCTTTTTCTTCCATGGTCTGACAATTGCTCAATTTGTAGAAAACCGGAAATAATTGAACATGTTTTTCTTGACTGCCATGACGCGATGTTCTTATGGGATGTACTTCAAAAGACTTTAAAAAAAGATCTGCCTTTCGGAATTCGCTACTTACCTTGTGCTGGAACAGAACGAGTACCCAGTGATGTGTTCATGGTTATGTGCATGCCCAGTATCTGGCGAACAAAAATGGACGTGAGAAATGCGCATTTGTATCCCCAATCGGCAAGACACTATTTCGTAGAAGCTGTCATTTATATGAGATGTTTATAAGACCCTAAATGATGCACCGGAGTGGATTACTGTTTTTGATGAATTCGGCAAAAGTAAGCCATTTTAAAACATACGAACTAGCCGAATGGCTAGGGATTTGATGTATTTTTGTTTGCTGTTATGTTTGTACAATGTTCATCACAAGGTAATAAAGAAAAAAAGCAGAGTGGCGCAGTGAAACCGTGCTGGGCCAATAACGCAGAGGTAAGTGGATCGAAACCACGCTCTGCTACATGTTTCCTTGAATTTATTTTGGTCGCATTCAACAGAAAGAGCTTATCAGCGCAGCAATTTGGTGTCTTTTAGCCCTAATTGCCCTCCGAGAAGTGCTCTCTTGTTCTACGCGCTCGTGTTTCTCCCCCCCCCCAGAAAAAAGATTACTCTCGTTTATTACAAATATAAACAAATTTACATAGCATGCAGGAGCACCAGAGTGGCGCAGGATTCCACTTCCGGCCACCGAGCGTGACGGACGTGCGCATCATGTGCTCCAACGGAGCGGTATCAGCGGCCCAGCTTGGCCGTGGAAACAGGTTTGCTGGCTCGAGTGACCAGGATTATCAAGTTATTTTGCCACGGCTACCAACAGGTCGAATTGTTGCAAATACGCTGTTTTTGCACGCCGACGGCAGAGCAAGACCCTACAAGGTCTAGGACTTTCGCGACGCACTGGTTCGTTTGGCAGTGCTTCCCGAGGTTGCCGCCTTGGGGGCGTACCAAATGAATCACATCTGGGCTATCACGTTCAAGAGTGTTGAAGGAATGAAGAAGCTGCTTTCAGCCGGTGAAGTGACTGTTAAAGAATGACGGTGCATTGTCATTGATCCAGATGACCAGGCTTGAGGATGAAGATCCACTGGATTTTGTACAGCGTGCAAGACGAAGATGTGCGAACAGTCTTTGCACCTTACGGAACGGTGACGGAAGTCGCCAAGGATAGCTGGCGCGTTCAGGGAGTCATGGACAAAGGTTCGTCAACGCGTTGTGTGTCCTTGAAGTTGAAGCCTGGAGTTACAATTGAGGACCTGCCTCACCAGCTACGCATTGCTGAAGAGCACACCCTCGTTGTGGTTTCTGGAAGAGCCCCGCTTTGCCTAAGGTGCCATACCTCAGGATACGTCCGACGTGAATGCAAAGTTCCCCGTTGCAGTCAGTGCCGTCGCATCGGCCATGACCAATCGCAGTGCGTCAAAACGTACGCAAATGTCACAGGGCACATGAGAGGAGAAGACGACTCCGAACTTCTCATGGATGCGAACGAATCTGAGGAGGCAGCGAGAACTGCAAAAAGAATACGCCGCAGGCAGCGCCTAACGACGTCAAGGGGGACGTGGCAGCGACACAGACTGAAGACCAGACCACTGGGTCGAAGCAGGCTGTTGTAGCCTCGAAGATTGATGCAGCTGAACTAAGCACAAGTACTGCTACGGAAGCTGCACATGGAAAAGCTCAAGAGGAGAGAGAAGGCATGGACGTCGTCCAACCAAGCATGAGTAGTGCTCCAGCAAAGAGGATACACGACAAGGCCTGTGTAGAAGAGGTTCAGCATCCTTCTGCGAGCATCGACGAACCACCCCCTAATGGGGAGGGCAGCGCCGGCCGACGTTTCACCCGAAGCCCAACATCCCGCCGGACCAAAAGCCGGTCAAGACTACACCGACGTAGCAACCATTGCTCCCTTCTGGCTTGAAAGGGACGACAGGCGACCCACACAACGGGACTACGACGACCAGCGCGCCGACGCTGCGCCAGCCTGCTGCAGAAAGCGAGCACTCCTCTTGTGTGGGCTCGAGAACTCTTGAGAAGGGAAAATTGCTGAGCTTCACTTCTCGGTGTAATAAGGCGGAAGGTGAGCACGAAGCCGCTCGGCCTATTTAATTTGTCGCGCACATGACAGGCAGAATAGAATCAGCACTTAAATTTGCCACGTTTAATGTTAGGGGACTGGCAGCGAGGCGGCATCAATATCAAATAAGTCGCCTCCTGCTTGAGAACGATGTTGACGTAGTGGCAGGGCAAGAGACCAAGGTGGGAAGGGAAGCTCAGACGAACCGCATGCTTGAGCCTTTTAGAAGCCGTTACAATGTATGCGTGTGTCATTCTGTTGGTACGTCGGGAGGGTGTGCCATTTTAATTCGAAATTCTTTAGGTGTTATTGAAGAATCTGTTACAGTTTTCAACACTGGGCGTTTTCTGGTGTGTGATTTTTCGTATCTTGATTTACAGTGGCGCGTAATGTGTGTGTATGCCCTATACAAGGAAAATGAGCGCAAAGCTTTCTTCGAAATGGTCCAGCCCTATCTGAAGTGTCCTAGATACATTATTCTGATGGGTGACTTCAACTGTGTACGCATGCTCGAAGACAGAGTTAGTAACGCGACCATTCGAAACCAGAGCTCGTTACTTTTTAATGCAATTGTCCTAGAGCACAATTTGGAAGACGTCGGGAGTGCTCTGTCAGAAGGTGCCCGTCTGCAGTTCACACATTTCCAACAAGCAAGTCATGCGAGACTTGACAGGGTTTATGCGTATGCTGGCCTGGTCCCAATGTGCAGTGACTACTTGATTAAAAACGTTGCGTTCAGCGATCATTGCATGGTAATGTTTACAACAGGAACGAAGACCAAAAGGTGGAAGTTCAACTGGGAACTATAGAAATTTAACGTAAGGCTTCTTGAGGATGAACGTTTTGTGTTTAAGTAAAAGAAATATGGACTGTTTGCAAACTGGTGATCAGAGGGATATTATTGGAAAATGGGAACATATTAAAGAAGAAATAATAATGATCGCTATAGAAAGAGCGAGCGCGCTGCGCCAAAGCGACAAGACAGACGAAAAAGAATTTCAGAGCCGCTTAGATTTGCTGCTGAGGCTGGAAATTGCTCGGCCGGGCCAGTACGAAAAAGAAATAAAAGAAACAAAAATAAGTTAGAATTGATGGATAAAGAAAAATATAAAGGAGCGGTCATACGCGCACGTGCAGAATGGTTGTGGTTTGGCGAGACGCTGACAAAGCGGTCCCCTGTGCGACGAAAAACGATATGTAGTAAAGAACGAGATAAAAGCGATAGAGTACAAGGGCAAAATGGCTCGTGACTATAACACTATTCAACGTGCGTTTGTTGATTATTACGAAGGACTACTAGGTCACGAGTCACGTGTTGAAGAAGGCCTCGCGGCGGAGTTTTTGGCACTGATGCCTATCTTAGAGGATGAATTCAAGCTGGGGCTCGAGGTATAGATTAGCGCTGCGGAAGTAAAGAGCGCAATCGACAAGTTAAGCTCTGGCAAATCACCTGGTCCCGACGGGCTGGGCGCAGCTTTTTACAAAGCGTTTAAATCTGATATGGCACATATTCTACACAGCGTAATTCAAGAAACATACGAAAAGCAGGTGATGCCACCATCCTTCCGAATAAGTCACATCGTCCTAGTTCCGAAGAGTGAAGGCCCGGTTAAGAGGTTGTCAGTCAGAGGGTATCGGCCCAAAAGTCTCACGAATGTCGACTATAAGATATTCATGAAGGCTCTGGGCAGAAGGTTGCAGAACGTAATAAAAGCTATCGTAGGCCAGCACCAAACGTGCGGGATTAAAGGACGTACGTCAACGACAAATATTCACGTAGCACGGAGCATATTAGAATGCGGCGATGCATTTGATAAACGTGTAGCCATGTTGCAACTGGACATGGAAAAGGCCTTTGACCGCGTCAACCACCATAATCTGTTTTGTATCCTCGAACACGTGAATGTCGGCCGAGTGCTCTTGGAAGGTGTCAAAATGGCATATGCAGGTTGTACGGCAAATCTCAGTTGTTAATAAGCAACTGAGTGAAAGTATCGCTGTTCGTTCTTCCGTGAGGCAAGGGGGCCCATTGTCTTCATTGTTGTTTGCACTGTATCTCAAACCTTTTTGCCTGAAAATATTATCAAACGAAAAATGCGTGGCTGCACGATGTTGTCCACTGAAGTTAAAGTACTTGCGTATACGGATGATATCGCCATTTTTTGCGAAGATAGTGAAAGTCTAACTGAAGCGGTGAAGGACGCGGCTAGATTTTGCAAAGCCTCCGGAAGTGTGATAAACTGGGAAAAGTGTTTTGGTTTCTGGCACGGAAAATGGGATTATGGGCCTGAAATGTTTGAGAGCGTTCAGTGGGCAACGTCACCTGTCAAATACTTGGGAGTACCGCTAGACCACTATCGAGAACCTCCAAAGTATTGGGAAGCGGAAACTGAGCGCACACGGGAATGTACGCAAAAATGACGTGGCCGCGATCTTTCAATTTTTGCTCGGGCCACAGTATGTAACCTCTTTCTGGGGGCCAAGGTATGGTATGTTCTCCAGGCACTGTGTATGTCCCGGACCAGCGTCCAGAAATTGCACCGAGTTTTCCCAGTGTTCATGTTGAAGTCGAGTTGGGAGAGGAAAAGGCACACAAATCTCTTTCTGTCCGTGAGAAAGGGTGGCCTAGGCTTGGCTCATTTGTTTCTTAGACAACTTTTTTCAAGATTGTCAAAAGATGCCTTCCTGCGTACGGTAATGCAAATTTGGTTGAAAGAGGCACTGCCTGAATATGTTGTATCATCCAGCCCTGTGAAACGCGTACGGGTGCGGAGCTTTCTTTGGGAGGTTGTGCGCGCTTTTCAGTGTTAGAAAGTTCGCTTTTCTGCACAGTATCTTGCTGATGTTAGAAGGAAACAACTTTATAAAGACCTTATTGAAACTATGTTGCCTATACCTTTGTACCGTTCCATATACTGTGTTGGCTCTGAAGGGAATGTACTCAAGACAGTGAAAAAGATGTCGGTGCGGCCCTCAACGAAATGATTCTTCTTTCAGCTGCACACTGGCACACTGCCCGTGAAACCATGGCTACAAGAGAAAGGAATATTTGTCCCATGGTCCACAAACTGTCTAATCTGTAGAAAACCGGAGACTATAGATCATATGTTCCTTCACTGCACAGACGCTGTGTTTCATTGGGACTTCTTGCAACGAACTTTAAGAACGCAGCTTCCAATATCACCTTATGGCATAAGATTTCTATCGGTAGATAGCGGAGACGAAGTGCCGTGGGACATGTTTATGCTTATCAGCTTACACAGTACTAGGAAAAAATCGAATGGCGTTTAGGCATGCAGATGAAACTATCCTCCCTGCACGAGAGTATTTTATTGAAAATGGGTTTTATGTAAGAGATGTGTTTAAGGCTCAAAAAGAACAGCCGGCATGGCTCCCATTAATGGATGACCTCGCCAAACTGAAACGCTTTTAATCCTTTGGTGTGAGCTGGCCAGTGCATCGCTCGCATCTTCTACTTGTAAAGCGATATTAGTGTTCTGTATGTCTTTCATTGTGTCATGTACCAAGAAGGTAATGAAGAAAAAAAAGCAGGGTGGCGCAGCGGGAGCGTGCTGGGCCCATAACCCAGAGGTCCGTCGATCTAAACCACGCTCTGCTACATGTTTCCTTCATTTTAGTCCCATTCAACAGAAAGAGCTTATCAGCGCAGTAATTTGGTGTCTTATAGCCCTAATTTCCCTCCGAGAAATGCTCTCTTGTGCTCCGCGCTCGTGTTTCTCACCCTAAAAGAAAAAAAAAAGACTACTCTCGTTTATTTCAAATATAAACAAATTTACATTGCACGCTGGAGCAGCAGAGTGGCGCAGCGGAAGCGTGCTGGGCCCATAACCCAGAGGTCCGTGGATCGAAACGACGCTCTCCTGCATGTTCCTTTATTTTATTTTGGTCCCATTTAACAGAAAGAACTTATCAGCGCAGTAATTTGGTGTCTTATAGCCCTAATTGCCCTCCGAGAAGTGCTACGCGCCCGTGTTTCTCGCCCTAAACAAGATTACTCTCGTTTATTACAAATATAAACAAATTTACATAGCATTTAGGAGCAGTAGAGTGTTGCGGTGGCGGGATTCCACTTCCGGCCACTGTAGTGTACGGACGTGGCTGTCATGAGCTCCGTCGGAGCGGCATCAGCGGCCCAGCAGGGCCGCGGTTCTAGGTTTTTTGTTAACGAGGATCCTGATTATCAGGTGCTACTGCCTCAACAAACAACAGGGCGACTTGTTACGAATACTTTATTTTTGCATGCTGATACGCGTGCAAGGCCATACCGTGCGGGAAACTTCCGTGACATGCTGTCGAGCATGAAGTTGCTGTCTGACGTTGTCGCCCTAGGGGCGTATCGAATGAGTCATGTGTGGGCTGTGACTTTCAAAAGTAGTGACGGAGTGAAAGAACTGCTGCGGGCAAAGGGCTTGAAGCTGAAGGATAGAGCATGCATCGTCGTCGACCTTGGAAATCAAGCAATGCACCTCAAGCTGCACTGGATGTTACACAACGTGCCGGACGAGGACATTCGTGAAGCCCTCGCGCCTTACGGCCGAGTCACGGATGTGGCAAGAGAGCGGTGGCGGGTGCATGGTCTTCAGGATAAAGGTTCTTCAACGCGCCTGGTCACCCTGATGCCGAGGGAGGGCTTGGAGGCTGACGACGTGCCTCATCTGTTACGGATAGCCGTTGAGGAAGCTCTCGTGGTGATTCCTGGAAGAGCACCGCTCTGCCTTCGTTGCCGCAACACAGGGCACATCCGGCGTGACTGCCGCGTCCCTCGCTGCGCACGTTGTCGTCGTCATGGCCATGACGAGTCGCAGTGCGTGAGGACATACGCAAACGTGACGGGGCCGACGGCTGCAGATGAAAGCGCTGAACTTCTTATGGACGAAGTGGATGCCGAGGAAGCCTCTGCCGGGAGCGCCAACGAGGCGAAGGTCCCAGCGACACCACCACCGAAACTGCAGGGGCAAACGACTGCCGGAGCGGTGGGTGTGCCAGGAACGTCTACGCGACCTGTGAGCGAGGGCTCGGCCGTCGACGTTCATAAGCAAGACATCGCGGCCAAAGAAACGCCTGCTGCTTCGACTATGGCATCAGCTGACAACGAAGCGATGGACGTTACCAATGCTATTGTGGCGGTCGGGAAGCGAACACACAAGCGAACATCAACAAGCGACGGCGGGAAAACTGGCAAACCGAACAGCGAGGAACCGCCGCCAAAGTCGGCGGTAGCGCGCCGGCCGTAATTACGGGCGACGCCGAATATCCCGCCGGACAAAAGAACGGCGGCGCCGACGCCAAAGTAGCCGTAGGGACTTGTTCCTGCAAAGGCACTCAGACGCGAGCTTGCGAGAGCCCAACGCTACCGAAGGGTCCGGGAGGTCAGCTGCTGCTCAAGCAAGGTATTTTATGGACTGCACTTCAATGTGTCGCGAAGCAGCTGCTCTGTCCGTTAGCACTTGTAGACGAAACTATAAGTAGACCTAGAAGTGCTACGTGTGATTATATACGTTTTTCTTTTATGCCTACCTTTCCCGCTTATTAACAATGGATTTGAAGAGGGGAATACGAGTTGCTACTATTACTGTACGCGGCCTCGCGTCAAGACGGAGGCAGTACCAGCTCAGCCGACTATGCGTTGAAAGTGAACTCGATATTATAGCTATACAAGAGATGAAAGTTGAAAGCGAGGAGCAAACAGACAAATTGGTAACACCTTTCAGAACATATTATAACATATGCATATGTCACGCTCTCGGCACGTCTGGTGGATGCGCTGTCTTGGTTCTAAGGGGTATTGGTATAAATGAAGATATGGTTACTGTGAGCGAATGTGGGCGTTTTATTGTTCTTGATTTTTCTTTTAATGGATCACAATGGAGGATGATATGTGTGTATGCGCCAAATGATATCAATGAAAGATGTCGTTTTTTCTCGAATCTAGAAGAGTACCTTCGTTGTGACAAGCACATCATCTTTCTTGGTGACTTTAATTTTGTGTGCCATGCAGGAGATCGTGCTAAACGTAAATTCCCGCAGGACAAGAGTGCAGTGATATTGAACACCTTAGTAAATGACTACAACCTAGAAGACGTTCGTCGCCTTTTGGCCAGTACTTTGCAGGCGCAATTTACACTATCAACGAGATAGCCATGCACGACTTGACAGAGCTTACATCTCGTTAGATCTTGTGCCTCTATGTGATAACTATGTCGTG
Source organism: Dermacentor variabilis (assembly GCF_050947875.1). NCBI lineage: Eukaryota > Metazoa > Arthropoda > Arachnida > Ixodida > Ixodidae > Dermacentor > Dermacentor variabilis. Next base: position 26,925,802 of record NW_027460291.1, on the reverse strand, counting down.
AAGCGGGTGTCCTTTAGCGATCACAGTGTAGTGTGGTTTGCACTCGGTACCAAGCCAAAAAAGCCGCGGTTCGATTGGGTACTTTGGAAATTTAACGAAAAACACCTAGGTGATGACAAATTTATGAACGATGTAAAGCACGAAATTAAAAACACGTTGAGTAATGAGAGTGTACCTTGGGCAGAAGTATGGGAAGACTTTAAGGTTCGCGTGAAAATGGTTCCAATTGAAGTAGGAACTGTTAGACACAATGAAAAAATGAAAGAAAATGAGCTCCAGAAGGAACTAAATTTTCTGATTTTTATGGACAGTGCGGAACCTGGAAAATTTAGTGATGAAATCAGAACAGTTAAAAGCGCGGTGGAAGCTATTGACACGGAAAAATATAGAGTAGCAGTTATTCGGGCACGGACGGAAAGACTGTGGGTTGATGGAACGCCGAACAAACGCGCCATTGCCGATGAAAAGATGTGCGCTAGGAAAAAGGAAATAAGACAGAATAATTATCGGGATGAGGTTACTTCCGACTCGAATATCATTGAACAGGCCTTTACCGAACACTACCGCAAGTTGTTCGGCGTCCCAATCCACGTGGGAGCTGAATTTGAAGCAAGTTTCGTGAATTTTATGCCGCGCGTCAATGACGACGTAAAAGCCAGTCTCGAGGAACCGATAAGCGGCCGAGAAATAGAACACGCGATCGAAGAACTTCCTGCAGGCAAATCACCGGGTCCCGATGGCTTAGGAGCCGCCTTTTATAAGGCATTTGCACCTGGGCTTGCTCAAGTGTTGGAGCATGTATACTCTGAGGCACATAAATATAAGCGACTGCCAACTTCTTTCAGAAGTGCACACATGGTTTTAATACCGAAAACAGATGACCACAAGGCGCTTTTATCGGTTGGGGCATACAGGCCAATTAGCCTTACAAACACCGAATATAAAATACTCATGAAGGTATTGGCAAAGAGACTCCAAACAGTCATTACAAATTTTGTCGGTCCGCATCAAACTTGCGGCATAAAAGGCCGCACTATTACTACAAACAGCCACGTAGCGCGAAACGTTCTAGAGTGTTGCGACGTTTTCGCTAGACGCGTTGCTTTGTTGCAACTCGACCTGGCGAAAGCCTTTGACCGTGTGTCCCACGATGCTCTTCTTCTTGTTTTGGAATATGTTAACGTAGGGAAAGTAATCTTAGATGGCGTCAAAATGGCCTACGACCATTGCACGACACAGATTATAATTAATAAGTCCCTCAGCGAGAAGCTGTCACTAAGATCTTCCCTTAGACAAGGGTGTCCACTAAGTCCATTGCTTTTTGCATTGTACCTCAAGCCTTTCTGTTTAGCAGTGATACGCAATGACAACATCCGAGGATTCCGGCTACAGCTTTATGAAGTCAAGGTACTGGCATACGCTGATGACATCGCAGTCTTCTGCGAGGATCGTGATAGCGTTCTTGAAGCTTTACGTCTTGTAAAGAAGTACCGTGAACAATCTGGATCCCAGATCAATTGGCAAAAGAGCATCGGTATATGGCACAGTCATTGGGACATTATACCAGCTGACTTTGCAAACATCCGGTGGTCAACAACGCCAACTAAGTACTTGGGTGTGCCGCTCGAGCACTATAATGACACCGCACAGTACTGGTCCGATGAAGCTGATAGAATGAGTGAAAAATCAAAGGGTTGGCTTGGCCGATATTCGTCAATGTTTGGACGCGCTTCTCTGTGCAATCTCTTTTTAGTAGCGAAAGTGTGGTATACTAAGCAAGTGTTATCAATGTGTCGTTCAAGTGTGCAAAAAATGCATCGTGTTTTTGCCGTATTCATATCAATGTGTCGTTCAAGTGTGCAAAAAATGCATCGTGTTTTTGCCGTATTCATATGGGTTTCTAGTTGGGAGAGGATAAGCAGAACCAGTTTGTTTCGTTCAGGTCGAAGTGGTGGGCTAGGCCTGTCGCATTTGTTTATCAGACAAATTGTGTCGCATTTTCTTTTTTTTTTTCGGGATCAGAGAAATGATTTTCTACGCACAGTAATTCAAGTCCGTTTGTGAAAAGCACTGCCGCAATATGTTGTAACGACCAGTGATGTGAAGGGAGGAAGTATTAGGGGATATCTGCGCGAAGTGGTTGATTCCCTTCGTATGTTGCGTGTGCGGTTTTCCATGGAGTATCTGTGCTCTGTGAAAAGAAAAACACTGTATAAAGACTTAGTTGACACAATGTTGCGAATACCATTGTACAGGTCTGTAAACTGGGGAGGCCAAGGAGATGATGTACTGAAACGGGTGAAAAAAATACCAGTTAGACCCCCTCAAAAAACGTTTTTCTTTAAGCTACACACAAACACGCTACCCGTAAAAACATGGTTAGACGAAAAAGGAATATATGTGCCATGGATAGTAAACTGCTTACTTTGTAAAAAGCCAGAGACCATTGAACACGTTTTCATCGATTGATGGGAACCAATATTTCATTGGGATGTCTTACAACGTACACTTAAAAAAGAACTACCGATTACACCTCTTGGTATTCGATATTTGCCAACCGATAACGAAGGAGGAGTTCCGTACGATATGTTCATGCTCCTTGGCCTCCACAGTCTGTGGAAAACGAGAATGGCAGTGCGACACTCGGATGTCGATACCCGTCCGGCGAGAATAAACTTCATCGAAAGTGTCGCGTATATTCGGGAAATATATCGTGCCCAGAGTGAGCCTCCCGAGTGCGTGGCTATTCTTGATGAACTGATCAAGCTGAAGCGATTTTAATATAAAATGTTAGCCAAAGTGTGGTTGACATGTTTTAGCATTTGAATGTATTCTTGGTTTGTGCTGCAAACAGGCAATAAAGAAAAAAAAAGAGTGGTGCAGCGGAAGCGTGCTAGGCCCATAACCCGGAGGTCCGTAGATCGAAACCACGCTCTGCTACATATTTACTTCACTTCATTTTGGTCCCGCTTAACGGGAAGAGCTTATCAGCGCAGTAGTTTGGTGTCTTGTAGCCATAATTGCCCTCCGAGAAGTGCTCTCTTGTGCTACGCGCCCGAGTTTCTCGCCGTAAAAAAAAAGATTACTCTCGTTTATTACAAATAGAAACAAATTTACATAGCATGCAGGAGCAGCAGAGTGGCGCAGCGGGAGCGTGCTGGGCCCATAACCCAGAGGTCCGTGGATCGAGACCACGCTCTGCTACATGTTACCTGTATTTTATTTTGGTCCCATTAAACAAAGAGCTTATCAGCGCAGTCATTTGATGCCTTATAGCCCTAATTGCCCTCCGAGAAGTGGTCTCTTGTGCTACGCGCACGTGTTTCTCGCCCTAAAGAAAAGATTACTCTCGTTTATTGCAAATATAAACAAATTTACATAGCATGCAGGAGCAGCAGAGTGGCGCAGCGGAAGCGTGCTGCGCCATAACCCAGAGGTCCGTGGATCGAAATCACGCTCTGTTACATGTTTCCTTCATTTTTTTTGGTCCCATTCAACAGAAAGAGCTTATCAGCGCAGTAATTTGGTGTCTTATAGCCCCAATTGCCCTCCGAGAAATGCTCTATGTGCTACACGCTCGTGTTTCCCGCCCTAAAAAGAAGATTACTCTCGTTTATTGCAAATATAAACAAATTTACATATCATGCAGGAGCAGCAGAGTGGCGCATTCTACTTCCGGCCACCGAGCGTGACGGACGAAGAATTATGAGCTCCAGTGGAGCGGCGACAGCGGCCTTCGTTGGCCGCGGAAACAGGTGGAACAGCGATGACGACGCAGGCTATCAGACTATTTTGCCTCCACTGCCAAAGGGGCGCGTCGTGCTAAACACCATGTTTTTTAAACGGCGACATGCGAGCTAGACCCTAGAAAGTAGAAGATTTCCGGGACGCTCTTGGCCCAACAGGATTGCTGCCGGAAGTGCTTGCCCTGGGGCCTACCAGATTAAGCACGTCTGGGCTGTGACCATGAACACAGCGGACACCACGAAAAGGATGCTGGAAGTCAAGGAGCTGAAGGTAAAGGGGCGGCGCTGCATCGTGGTCGACCCTCAGGACCAGCAGGTGCGGCTGCGTCTTCATTGGTTAATACATGGTGTGGCCGATGAAGATGTAAGAACGGCATTGGCGGCTTTCGGTGAAGCCGTACAAGTCACCCGAGAGCGATGGCGCGTTCAGGGTATCAACGACAAGGGGACGACTACCCGTTCAGTCTTGCTCAAGCTCAACAGCGGCGTGAAGGTGGAAGATCTCCCGCACCAAATTAGGGTCGTCGGTGAGCTGGCCCTAGTCGTCGTTCCTGGCAGGCCAACGCAGTGCTTGCGCTGTCAAGGCACTGGTCATGTACGATGAGACTGCAAGGTTCCCCGGTGCTCGCAATGCCGTCGGTTTGGACACGCCGAGGACCAGTCTGTACGTACATACCCCTCTATGACTGGGCCAACCGAAGGCAACGACACAGCAAGGTTGGTAATGGATGCGGCCGAGGCCGAAGACCTGGCGAAAGGGGCAGGAGACCAGGCAACCCCATGTGCTGTAGGCGGTGTGCTTGCACCTGATGCGGGCGTGGGGACACCACCGGACAGGGAATACTCTACGGAAGGTGCGGAAAAAAAGCCAGCAGAAGAGACCAAAGAAGAAAGCAAGAGCAGCCTAACGAAGCCAGCGAGCAAATGAAGACAGCTGAGGACCAGTCGTCGCAGAACGACCCTATGAGCAGCAATAGCCTCGGTCAAACGGCCTCTTGAGAAGGCTTCAGACAGCAGCGCCGCGAACCAAGGAAGTGGGGAAGACGGGTCGCCTTCGAAGACGCCAACGGGCAGGCGCAGCAGCTACAAGCCACGACCGAACACCGCTAACGCAGACAAGAAGTCCGAGAAGAAGCCGCCACCGCTCTTCAGTGGTACCGGTCCACCGGGCGGCTCCGGGGGCCTCTAGCTGTGTGCTAGGCGCTAAAGGTAAACACCATGCTCCGGGCCAAATCTTTTCACTAGACCTATAATCATGGCTCCCAACCCGTCGCTTAGATTGGCCACGCTAAATGTTCGAGGTCTGGCCGCCAAGCGAAAGCAGAGCCAAGTGTGTAGGCTGCTGGTGGAATATGACCTTGACATGTTAGCCATGCAAGAAACAAAAGTAGATGGTGATGACGAGACCCGCAGCATGGTGCAGCGGTTTACGCCACGGTACTACGCGGTAGTGAGCCACGCCTTTTTCTTCAAGACCATACAAACACTCTACCTGTAAAACCCCCGCTGGGACGTCTGCGTAAGCAGGCGCTTGGTGTGTTGCGACACCACGTACCCGAGCACACGAGGGTTGGACCCTCCCGCGTGTAGCCGTGCGCGGTTTAGCCGTGTCCGGGGAAAGGGCGATCCTGGGGGTTGAGGCGATGCCGGGTGTTTGTACCTTTAAGGCCCCCCGGCGGAGGCAACACACCTCTTTGGCCTCTGCTTCACGTAGACGGCACCCCCGGACTGACCCACCCGGGGGAAATCGGTAGTTCCCTTTTCCTGTCTCTCTCTCCCTATTACCTTCGTCTTTCCCTTACTTTCCACCTTTCCTGTCTTCTTCTGGTTTCCTTCTACTTCCAATTTTTCCAGGCAGCAAGGGTTAACCTTGTGTGGATAGCTAACCTTGGTTATTTCATATTTGGTTATAGTGGTGATGTACAGCTGGCGTTTGCAGGCCGTGTTTCGCAGGTCCTGCAGCGTCCCCTTGTAGGACTCCACGGTGAGTGGCTGGCGTTACTGCCGAAATCTCACATATCTTTATGGCTAACTCCGTCCCCCCACTCCCTGATCGCCCTCAGAAAAGAGGGCGCACCAATGAAGTATTCATATTTTATGGTCGGCAAAAAGAATCTGTCCCTCGTTTCCACGTCATCCATTCTGAAAAACCAGCCAAACCAGTGCGAACAATTTCCCCATTCCTTGTATCGAAGTCCCTTACCGAAGTTTTTGGCCCAGGCTATAAGGTGTCGAGGATGGCTAGCGGTGACCTCCTCTTGGAGCTCCGCGATCAGAAACAATTTGAGAAACTGCCTAAACTAGTATAATTTGGGGATACCGAAATAGTAGTAACCCCGCACCGTACGATGAATACCACCCGCTGCGTTGTCTCGGACGATGATTTGCTGGAGCTCTCTGAGGCTGAACTCTTGGAGGGCTTCAGTGAACAGAATGTTATAAATGTCAAAAGAATCAAGATGAGGCGAGATGGTAAAGAAATTGCGACCAAACACCTAATGCTCACCTTCAATTCAAGTGTCCTGCCCGAGTCAATCGAGGCCGGGTACATCAAGCTCCGTGTAAGACCGTATGTGCCAAATCCTCTGAGATGTTTCAAATGCCAACGTTTTCGCCACAGCTCGCAGAGCTGCCGAGGCCGCCAAACATGTGCAAAATGCAGTGCCCATGAACACACGTGTGAAGCTTGCGCGAACTGTTTGCATTGTGTAAACTGTGATGGAGAGCACGCCGCGTACTCGCGGTAGTGCCCATCTTGGAAAAAAGAAAAATAAATTGTCACGATCAAAGTGAAAGAAAATATATCATTCAAGGAGGCACGTAGGCGGGTGGCATACCTGCCTAAGAACACATTTGCCGAAGTGGCGCGTCAGGGGGCAGCGCCACAACGGCCTCCGCCAGCTGTCCGACCCACACCCAGTGAGGCGGCAGTGACGCCATCCGCCCCCTCGGCGGCTGCAGCTAACGCTGCTACGCCAACACAGCAGACGGGGTCATCGACCCCGAAGGTGGGCGCAGCCGAGGCTACCCCAACCTCCCCGGCGCCATCCAGCGCTGGCAACAGCTGGCGCAGCCAGATCCCTCAGGGAGCCCCATGGACCTCCGGGCTTGTGGGCGCAGGGATCTTGCCTTCCGAGGCAGGCCCCGCACAGAAAACTTCTTCCTCGCAAGAGCATGTGTCCGGCGCCTCACAAGAGGCAATGGACACTACACCTGTTCTCACGGCGCGCCAAGCGCCTAAGGAGCGGCGAGGCTCCTTCGAACGCTCCAGAAAGGGCAAGACCCCGATTACAGGGCCTCGAAAGGGCTCTGTACCTTAAGGTATCACTTCCTTTTCTGTATGCACAGCACCAATTTACTTTAAAAATGGATACACAAATAATTCAATGGAACGTCAGAGGTCTTCTTAGAAACCTTGCTGATGTACAAGAACTCATCCACAAACATAATCCAAAAGTGCTGTGTTTACAGGAAACACTTAAAATCCAAACACACAAACTTTCTCTGAACGTAGATTACGTTTCGCAAAGATCGCGATGATGCCGTCGCATCATCGGGTGGTGTTGCGATTGTCACTCATAAATGTATAGCCTGTCAATCTTTACAGCTACAAACGCCCCTTGAAGCAGCGGTGGTTCGAGCTGTTCTCCTAAACAAACTCTTCGCTATTAGCTCTCTTTACATACCCCCGTATTACAAATTAACGAAACATGAATTCCAATCCTTTAAAGATCATTTCCCAGAACCTTATGCTGCTCTTGGCGATTTTAATGCGCACAGCTCCCTGTGGGGCGACTCTCGTATAGTTGCGCGAGGTCGTCTTGTTGAACAGTTCCTTTTTTCCTCTGGTGCGTGCCTTCTGAATAAGAAGAAACCCACATATTACTGTCTTGCAAACAACACCTTTTCTTCAATTCATCTGAGCATAGTTTCCCCGTCCATACTGCCTGAACTCGAATGGGAAGTTACGAACAATCCTTACGGAAGCGACCACTTCACCATACTATTAAGAACACTTAAACAAAACGAATATCCACCACAGGCTCCTAGGTGGAAGATTGAAACAGCAGACTGGGAGAAATTCCGAACCTTAACAAGCATATCATGGGATGACATGTCCTCGTTAGAAATTGATGCTGCTGTAGATTACTTTACAGCCTTCATTATAGATGCCGCATCTAAATGCACACGTGAAGTAAGTGGCTCGGCATGCAAAAGGCATGTCCCGTGGTGGAACGATGAATGTAGAATCGCACGTAGGAATCAAAACAAAGCGTGGGGGTGGCTACGCGCTTCGCCCACTGCAGAGAATCTTGTTAACTTTCAGAAAGTTAAGTCTCAAGGCAGGAGAACCCGCCGACATGCCAGAAGAGAGAGTTGGCAAAAGTTTTTATCCCACATCAACTCGTTGACAGATGAGGCGAAAGTCTGGAACCGCGTAAATAGAATTAGATGGTGACAAACATATTCACTCCCTCTGGTAAACACACGAGGTGATACGCTGCAACATCAGGCAGACTCACTTGGGGAGCACTTTGAGAGTGTGAAGTTGAAAACATTCGAAATCCTTTCCGAAATATAAACAAATAGAAGAATGTAAGCCACTCAAAAGAAAATGTCTACAGAATGAATCATACAACAGCCCTTTCAGTATTGCCGAGTTGAAAGCTGCCTTGAGCTCATGCAAGAGCTCTGCACCCGGATCTGACAGAATCATGTATGAAATGATCAAAAACCTACGCAATGACACCCAAGTTACACTACTAACAATTTTTAACACCATTTGGGCTGCAGGATACCTCCAAACTGCATGGAAAGAAGCCATTGTGGTTCCTGTTTCGAAACAAGGCAAAGATCCTTCATCAGTGGCATGTTACCGCCCGATCGCCCTCACAAGTTGCCTTTGTAAGGTATTTGAAAAAAATGATTAATCGGCGACTCATTCATTTACTTGAAATGAGCAAAATGCTTGATCCGTATCAGTGCGGCTTCCGAGAAGGGTGGTCCACAACCGATCATCTCGTACCTGTTGAAGGAAATATCCGGGACGCATTTATACATAAACAGTTCTTCCTATCGATATTTCTCGATATGGAAAAGGCGTATGATGCAACGTGGCGTTACGGAATCCTAAGAGACTTGTTAGAAATGGGCATCCATGGTAATATGCTAAACCTAATAGCTATCTGTCCAGTCGTACCTGCCGGGTATAGGTCGGTAATGTACTTTCCCGTCCTTTTACGCAAGAAACGGGTGTACCCCAAGGAGGCGTGCTCAGCTGCACACTCTTCATCGTGAAGATGAACACACTTCGCGCTTCATTACCACCGGCAATCTTTTATTCTGTCTACGTGGACGACATACAAATAGCTTTCAAATCCTGTAACCTAGCAGTGTGCGAGAGACAGGTACAATATGCCCTGAAGAAAGTGTCGATGTGGGCAGACAAGAATGGATTTAAGATCAATCCTAACAAAAAGTTCTTGCGTTCTTTTTACAAGAAAGAGAGGAATGATCCCAGATCCTTGCTTAGAACTGGGTGGACAACAAATACCTGTAAACAAAGAGCACAAATTTCTAGGTCTTATACTGGACTACATACGCACTTTCGTCCCCCACATTAAACATCTTAAAGAAAGATGTCTAAAAACAATGAACATAATGAAACTTCTATCCCAGACTACGTGGAGTAGTGACAGGAAGTGTTTATTGAAACTATATAAAAGCCTCATTCGATCACGATTAGACTATGGTGCCGTGATTTATCACTCTGCCGCCCCGAGCGCACTAAAGATGCTAGACCCAGTCCACCATCTAGGAATCCCACTGGCCACTGGCGCTTTCAGAACAAGTGCCATACAAAGTTTATATGCAGAAGCAAATGAGCAGTCACTTCATCTGCAGAGAACATACATAAGCCAAACATACTTTCTGAAAGTCCACTCTAATCCTGAACATCCCTGTTTTAACACCGTTAACGATATGGCATATGCTACAATGTTTCGTAATCGTCTCTCCGTAAGACAGCCTCTCTCGCTGCGTGTGAGGGAGCTTAGTCATGAAATGCTTGTCCCACTCCTCGAGCTTCGCCTAATGCATCCAGCCAAGCTGCTACCTCCTTGGGAGTGGCAGCGGATACAATGCGATATATCTTTCGTGCAAGTCACAAAGCATGCTCCAGAGTTTGAAATCCAAATGCATTTCCGGGAACTCCAATATAAATACTCCTGCACGGAGTTCTACACAGATGCATCGAAGTCAGACGACGGGGTGTCCTATGCAGCCGTCGGTCCGTCCTTCTCGGAATCCGACGTACTGCATCCGGAAACTAGTATCTTTACGGCTGAGGCCTACGCACTGTTGTCAGCTGTAAAACATATAAATAAATCAAAACTCCAGAAATCAGTTATATATACAGACTCCCTTAGTGTTGTGAAGGCCTTGATATCATTCTGTAACCACAAAAATCCGGAAATTATATAACTCTACTCCGTACTGTGTAAAGCATATATATCTAACCAACACGTGATTATATGCTGGGTGCCTGGGCATAGGGGCATCGAGGCTAACGTTCTAGCGGACCAGATGGCCACATCAATTTCGTCGCATGCAGTTAATCCTGCTGCTTCGGTCCCTGTCACAGACCTGAAGCCTTTCTTAAGAAGGAAACTGCGAAACCACTGGCAACGTATATGGGACGCAGAAGTAAATAACAAACTGCACGTGATAAAGCCACAGTTAGGTTCTTGGCCCTACGTAACCAAATCACGGCGAACAGATGTCCTATTCTGTCGCCTCAGAATAGGACACAAATTTGGCACGCATAACTTCTTGCTCACTGAAAATGATCCTCCAATCTGCGGTAATGCGGGGAGAGGCTGACCGTTCTCCACGTCCTCCTGGAGTGTCGGGCAGCCGAATCTGAGAGAAGGAAACATTTTTCTCTAGCATACCGGCAGCACATCCCCCTTCATCCCGTAATGCTACTCGGCCCAGAACATTTATTTGGCACCAACGCAGTCCTAAGTTTTCTGAAAGATGTCCTGCATGTTGTTAGCCCCACATGTTCGTAGCGGGTCCTCTCTTCAGAGGGCGCCGCTGTGATAGCTCTTTGGTATAGCACATGCCTCTAGGCCCTTGTGTTTCAAGGGCTCTGGCGAGGCAGCAGTGCTCCAAGCAATTTTGCTATCTTATATATTTTCTATTTTGCATCATTTTTTACGATGGATTTTAATGTTCATAGTATTCGTCATTAGTGATCGCCATAATTTTATAGCACGTAAATTTTACGCACTTTACAGCGACTATATTTAGGCCACTTTACAGCCAAGTAACACCTTCCATAATACATCGTCAACGTTACCACTTGTCATGACGCTCTTTGGCCAAACCTGGCCCTTGCGCCATGAAACAATACACATCATCATCACCTGTAAAAATGTGGCTACAAGATAACGGAATGATTGTACCGTGGACAGTCAAATGCATACTATTCCAAAAACCACAGAGAATAGAACATGTATTTATTGAATGCTGGGATCCCATATTTCACTGGGACATCCTTCAGCGAGCTATCAAAAAGAACTTACCTATTACAAAACATGGAATCCGATATTTACCAGTTGAGAACAACGGCGACATTCCCTACGACATGATAATGGTACTGAGCCTCCAAAGTATATGGAAAACCCGAATGTCGGTAAGACATGCCGACACTAACGCTCGGCCTGTAATGGAAAATTTTATTCAACGTGTAGCGTATATGCGAGAGCTTTACCGAGCCCAGCCAGAAACACCTGATTAGGCTACACTGTTTGATGAGTGATGAATTTCAAAAGTTTTTGAGATCCTTCTGTTGTTTTCTGTATTATGTAAACAGGCAATAAAGAAAAAAAGCAGCAGAGTGGCGCAGTGGAAGCGTGCTGAGCCCATAACCCAGAGGTCCGTGGATCGAAACCGCGCTCTGCTACATGTTTAGTTTATTTTATTTTGATCGCATTTAACAGAAAGAGCTTATCAGCGCAGTAATTTGGTGTCTTATAGCCGTAATTGCCCTCCGAGAATTGCTCTCTTGCGCTACGCGCTCGTGTTTCTCGCCCTAAAAAAAAGCTACTCTCATTTATTACAAATATAAACAAATTTACATAGCATGGAGGAGCAGCAGAGTGGCAGATTCCACATCCGGCCACCGCAGTGAAGGGTCGCAGAATGTCTTGCTCCCCAGGAGCGGTTACAGCGGCCCTTGGCCGCGATTCCTGGTCAACGGAAAAGCCTTCTCCGGACTACCGGATGTTTCTACCACAACTTCCTTCAGGTGCTAGTGTTTTGAACACTATTTTTATCCACGGCGAAGTTAAAGCGCGGCCTTACCGTGTAGAGCACTTCAGAGACGCGCTTTCAAGACTGATGCTGCTGCCTGAAGTGATGGCCCTCGGGGCTTATTAGATGAATCATGTGTGGGCCGTAACTTTTTCGAACGAAGCCGCAAAAAAAAAAGATACTTGACGCTGAAGCATTTCTTGTTAAAGAACATCGATACGGGATCATTGACCCGTGCAATCAGGGTGTCAGGCTCAAGCTCTCTTGGCTGCTGCACGGTGTTCCTTATGAAGACGTTCTAACAGCATTGGCACCGTCCGGGAGAGTGACCACAGTGACGAGGGAGAAGTGGAAACTACAAGGCTGCAACGACAAAGGAACCACGACACGGTCTGTGGTCCTGAAACTCAAGACTGAAATGACAGCGGACGACCTACCACATCAGCTTCTTGTCGCGGAAGACCTGGCTCTCGTCATTGTCCCGCGCAGAGCACCCCTCTGCCTCCTGTGCCGTGGCACCGGACACATTAGACGAGAGTGCCGGGTTCCACGCTGTGGGCTGTGTCGTCGCTTCGGCCACGACGAGACACAGTACGTGAGAACGTACGCCAACGTTGCTGGTCCAGGCAGGAGCGAAGAAACATCGGAGCTCCTTAGGGATCAAGAGGATGCCGAAGAGGCGCTAAGGAAGCAGCTGAAGGGGCGGATGCTCAGTCTACATCTCTGGCAATGAAGACCGAGAAGCTGAACTCGGAGGGGACTGATAAGGGCAACGTGCCGGATTCTGCGCTTCCACCCGCCAAAGTTCAAGTCAAGGAAAGTGGTGTTGAAGCGAAGAGTGCGTCTTCAAATATCCAAGCAACCCACACCACCGCGGTTGACGAGACAGTCAGCATTTCTGAGAGCATGCACATGACTTCCGGCGCTAAGGGTGCCGGAAAGCGGTTGCGCGACGATGTTGAGGACCACAGCCGAGAGACCGAAGGCGCGGGTACCGAAAGACCGGCACAGAAAACCCAGACAGGACGACGGTCGACGTCGAAGGTCAAACCCAACGTGCCGCCCGACAGACGGCTGCCACACGGGCCATCTCCGCCTTAGCGGAGGTAGTGTCCGGGAAAGAACTTCCAAAACCCGAGCTTTGATCGGGAATGGGCCTGCAACTAAGTGGGTTGGCAGCAGTCGGCTCGAAAGGGAGGGCCATGTTCAACGAGCATCACTGCATACCAGAGTTCATATGTTTCCTAAGAAAAATTGTGTAGGGGCGTATCGTAAATATAACTAAACCAATGGTATACACTATTAACCTCACCAGTAAGCTTCGTTTGGCGACAATAAACGTCAGAGCGTTGTCGCAGAGGCGAAGGCAGTGTCAGATAAGTCGCATGTTACTAGAAAATGACATTGATTTGATGGCTGTCCAAAAACTAAAATTTAATCTGAAGAAAAAAACCACTCGATTGGTTGAAATTTTCAGAAATAAGTACTATGTATGCGTTTGCCACGCGAGTGGCACTTCTGGGGGCTGCCTTTTGTTTATTAGAAATTGCATTGGGATAACAGAGCAACAAGTTACTTCATGTGAGGGGGGGGGCGTTTGCTTATTTGCGATTTTCTCTTTTTGTGGATTTCTGTGGCGGGCGGTTTCTGTATACGCCCCTGACAATGCTCGAGAACGTCAACAATATCTTGTGTATCTGAGGTCTTTCTTGCGGTGTGTTCTACAACAAAAAATGTTGTAGAAGCTTGGGAGATCCTCAAAACCGAAGCGAAAAGAATTGCTTTGGAGAGAGCGTGCATGTTGCGGCAAAAACAAAAGCCAGAAGAATAGAAACTGCAATGCCATTAGCATACCTGTTGAACATGGAAAGCGGCGTGGCTGGTATATTTGCACACGATATCAAATAACTTAAAGCGAAACTTGAAGTGATTGATGAAGAGAGATATCGTGGCGCGGTTTTAAGAGCACGCGCTGAACGTGTATGGCTGGGTGAAATGCCCACCAAGCGAGCTTTAAGTGAAGACAAGAGGTACGCTATTACCAAGGAAGAAAAAGAAATCGTTTGTCAAGGGCAGCCTACAAATGACAGGGAAATCATAGAACGCGCATTCGTCGACTACTATAGCACGCTGCTAAGCAAGAGGACAAGCGATATCCCTGCGTTTAAGAGTGGATATTTACCTCTGATGCCGAAAATTGGTGGAGAACTTAAGGATGCCCTTGAGAGGCGGATTTCTGTAACAGAAATTGAAAAGGCTATAAATGGTCTTAGTGCAAGGAAACCGCCTGGACTGGACGGACTTGAGGCAGCGATATATAAAATTTTCAAGCTTGAAGTGGATGAGGCTCTGCACCGCGTCATAACCAAGTGTTACGAACAAAAATGGACGCCTACTTCTTTCCGGCAGACACATGTAGTACTGATACCTAAATCAACAGACCACATCAAACTTCAATCCATAGAGGCCTACCGGCCAAGAAGCTTAGCAAATATTGATCATAAAGTATTTCTGAAGGTGCTCACGCATCGGCTTCAGAGTGTAGCGAAATCCCTAGTAGGCACACATCAGACATGTGGTATAAAAGGCAGGACTGTATTCACAAATATACATATAGCGCGTAGCATACTTGAATGTTGCGATGCGATGGTAGATCATGTAGCTATGCAACAACTAGATTTGGCCGAAGGTTTTGACAGGGTGTCACACCAGATCCTGTTTATGTTTCTCGATAGTGCTAATGTCGGATCAGTCATTTTGCACGGGGTGAAATTGATGTATGATGGTTGTACCAGAAACCTAATTATTAACACCAATCTGAGCAGGTGGATTGCAGTAATGTTTAGCATAAAGCAAGGCTGTCCGACCTCGGCCTTTCTCTTTGCACTTTATTTGGAACCTTTCTGTTTAAAGTTTCGACTGAATCAAACGACTGAATCAAACCTCAGCAGTCATGGAGGCATTACGAAATCAGGGTGTAGATGAGCCATATGTAAAAATACTGGAAGATATCTATAGCGGCTCCACAGCCACCGTAGTCCTCCATAAAGCAAGCAACAAAATCCCAATAAAGAAAGGCGTCAGGCAGGGAGATACGATATCTCCAATGCTATTCACAGCGTGTTTACAGGAGGTATTCAGAGACCTGGATTGGGAAGAATTGGAGATAAAAGTTAATGGAGAATACCTTAGTAACTTGCGATTCGCTGATTATATTGCCTTGCTTAGTAACTCTGGGGACCAATTGCAATGCATGCTCACTGACCTGGAGAGGCAAAGCAGAAGAGTGGGTCTAAAAATTAATCTGCAGAAAACTAAAGTAATGCTTAACAGTCTCGGGAGAGAACAGCAATTTACAATAGGCAGCGAGGCACTGGAAGTCGTAAGGGAATACATCTACTTAGGGCAGGTAGTGACGGCGGATCCGGATCATGAGACGGAAATAATCAGAAGAATAAGAATGGGCTGGAGTGCGTTTGGCAGGCATTCCCAAATCATGAACAGCAGGTTGTCATTATCCCTCAAGAGAAAAGTATATAATATGTGTGTCTTACCAGTACTAACCTACGGGGCAGAAACCTGGAGGCTTACGAAAAGGGTTCTACTCAAATTGAGGACGACACAACGAGCTATGGAAAGAAGAATGATAGGTGTAACGTTAAGGGATAAGAAAATAGCAGATTGGGTGAGGGAACAAACGCGACTTAATGACATCTTAGTTTAAATCAAGAAAAAGAAATGGGCATGGGCAGGACATGTAATGAGGAGGGAAGATAACCGATGGTCATTAAGGGTTACGGACTGGATCTCAAGGGAAGGGAAGCGTAGCAGGGGGCGGCAGAAAGTTAGGTGGGCGGATGAGATTAAGAAGTTTGCAGGGGCGGCATGGCCACAATTAGTACATGACCGGGGTTGTTGGAGAAGCATGGGAGAGGCCTTTGCTCTGCAGTGGGCGCAACCAGGCTGATGATGATGATGTTTAAAGTTACTACATAGCCATAATATCAGGGCCCGCCCGTACCGGGTGGAAGATTTTCGAGATGCGTTGGCTAGGCAGTCCCTGCTCTCGGATGTTATCGCCCTGGGGCGTATCGGATGAGCCATATCTGGGCCATCACGCTGAAGGATGCGGATGCTGTTAAGAAGATTGCAGGCGCCGGTGAGCTGCGCGTCAAAGAACGCCGCTGCTTGGATATTGACCCGGCGAACCAGCACGTACGTCTCAAGCTCCATTGGCTGTTTCACACCGTGCCGGACGAGGACGTGCGTGTCGCACTTGCACCGTATGGAAAGGTATCCGAGGTGGCGCGGGAGCGCTGGCGCGTGCACGGCGTGTCAGAGAAAGGCTCAACGAGCAGGATGGTCACGCTGAAATTGAAAGCTGGCGTTAAAGTGGACGACTTGCCGCACCAGCTTAACGTTGGGGGTGAGTTGGCGTTCGGCGTTGTGCCTGGAAGGCCCCCGTTATGTCTTCGCTGCCGAGGTACGGGACACATTCGTCGGGAGTGTATGGTACGGCGATGTGGAGCTTGTCGACGTTTCGGTCACGAAGACGGTGAGTGCCCCCGTACTTATGCGAGCATCGCCGGCCCTGGAACCAGTGAAAATGCCTCGGAGCATTTGATGGATGAGGCGGACGCAGAAGAGGCAGCGAGGACAACTGCGAAAACGGGGACGAAACATGGGCCTTCGTTTACGCGTCTGGTTAAGCAGAAGACAACGACAACATTGACGTCTCCTGCAGTAGTGGCGTCTCAGCTAGCGCAGCGTGGCCCCGAAAGCGACAGCGGTCACAGTACGGTGGCCGATACGAAAGTTTCGCTGAAAACCCCGGACTGCGTGGAGCCTCGCATTGCCGACGCCATGGACGCCGACGATGAAGCGGCTGCCCTAATCGCTGAAAAACGGTCCCGCGAAGAGAGCGCCGGAGAGAACCCGCAGCCTGGTGGTAGTAGCAGTGGGGAGCCGTCTCCAAAAACGACAGGAAGTCGACGTTCGTCGTTGAAGCCGCAGCCGAGTCACGGAAGGCGGCTAAACCGCCTCCGTAATTTTTTTTTCTGTGTTCTGTGGAATTTCAGCGCCGGTTGTGTGTCGACCGACACAGTGTTCATGCCTGACATTTCGAGTTTGCACGCATGCAAGGTGGAGGATGCGACGAGGAAGAGCCTCAGACCACTTCGAGACAAACACCAGACAACCCTTTGGGTGGCCGGACAGACCCCCCGAACATCATTGCGGAACATCAGTCAGGAGAATCACATGGTCGACAGAGGTAGGCACCATGGGGATCGCGCCCCTTTTTATTACGTAAAGGAATGGTAGTTGAGCTAAGAGCCCCATTGCGTGTAGCAACTTTGAATGTTAGAGGGCCTGGAGCATGAAGGCGGCAATGTCAGCATAATCGCCAGCTTATTGATAATGACCTTGACCTAATAGCTGTGCAAGAATCAAAGATAGAGTCGCAAGAACATGCTGACCACTTGGTGCCCACTTTCCACGCCAACTTTGAAGTGTGTGTGTGTGTGTCACTCCGCTGGGACATCGGATGGATGCCTTCTCTTCATTCGCAACACATTAGGTATAAGTGTGAAGTCTGTAATTGCATGTGAAAGTGGCCGCCTCTTGGTTGTTGATTTTTCTCTTTCAAGCTTACACTGGCGCGTTGTATGTGTTTATGCCCGCAATGTTGAAAGTGAACGTAAATTTTTTTTTTCATTCCATTGAGCCGTACTTGAATTGTGACAAGGTGCTGCTTCTATTGGGAGACTTTAACTGCGTCTGTGCTGCTACTGACCGAGTGAAGTGTAGAGCAGTGAGGGACAAGAGCGCGGAAGTGTTGATTGAACTTGTGCGCGATTATTTATTGGAGGACGTTGGAAGTGTGTTTTCGGCTGGAACACGGCCTGATTACACACACTTTTAACGCGACAGTCACGCAAGATTAGATAGGCTGTATGTTTCTGCTGATCTCGTGCCACTATGCACAGCCTATGATGTAAAACCTGTATCGTTTAGCGATCATTGCCTTGTGAGCGCGACTTTTGGAACGAAGGGAAGGAAATCACGCTTTAATTGGTACCTTTGGAAACTAAATGAGAAAATTTTAGACGATGAAGGATTTGTCAAGGAAATTAAAAGCGATCTCGACGGTGTACTACCTGAGCAAGCGGACTGCTTTGCCGTTGAATGGGAAAGTTTCAAAGAACGAGTGAACCTTAAAGCTATAGAAAAAAGTTGCACACTTCAGTATAAACAGAAAGAAAAAGTAAAGGAACTTCGTGAACAACTCGAGTGCTTGGTTATCATGGAAACCTATCAGCCAGGAAATTTTAGTAAGGAAATAAAAGACGTGAAGTGTCGGATCGAAACAATTGACACTGACAGGTACAGATCAGCAATAATACGCTCATGGAGCGATAATTTGTGGGCAGGTGAAGTGCCTACAAAGCGGGCGCTATCAGATGAAAAGCGGTATGCTTGCCAGAAGGAAATCGGGCAAATAAGATACGAGGGGCACATTACAAGCGCCCCTAGTGAGATTCAGCGCGCTATTTCGGAATACTTTGCTGAACGTTTTAGAAATAGGCGCGAGTATGCGCAAGAGTTCGAAGGGGATTTCCTACGACTAATGCCAACACTCGACAATGATGTAAGAGAGCGTCTTGAATTGCCTGTTACTTCGGAAGAGATCGAGAAAGCAATAGATGATCTTCCTTTCTGGAAACGCTCCGGGGCCAGATGGGCTGAACGCTGCCTTTTATAAAACCTTTAAACATTATGTTTCTCAGTTCGTGTTACAAGTGATAACAGAATCCTATGAACGTAAAAAAGTACCATTGTCCTTTGGTATTTCACACGTTGTACTTATTCCCAAGCCTGACGATCCGGAGAAACGAATGTTAGTGGGTTCCTACAGACCTATCAGCCTCACTAATGTAGACTCGAAGGGGTACATAAAAGTACTAGCCAGGCGACTTCAGAGTGTAATCGACAAATTAGTAGGGCCGCACCAAACTTGTGGCATCAGAGGTCGAAGCATTGCAACAAATATACATGCATCCAGAACCGCATTGTAATGTGTGGACATGCTTGGAAGCCAGGTAGCTATGATACAGCTGGACTTGGACAAAGCGTTCGGCCGCGTTTCACATGACATTCTTATCTCCATTCTAGAGCATGCTAACCTGGGTAGCGTAATAGTAGAAGGAGTAAAGATGGGCGTACGCAAACTGTATGAGACGCATTATACTTAATGGCGGCCTTACTGAGCGCCTCACAGTGCCTTCTTCGGTGAGGCAAGGTTGTCCCCTCTCTCCCCTGCTTTTTGCAGCGTATCTAGAACCTTTATGTCTGGCCATTATCAACAGTGATTACGTCACAGGTTTCAAGCTGCAATCTGCTCAGGTGAAACTTCTTGCGTATGCGGCCGACATCGCGGTATTTTGCACGAACAGAGAAAGCATTTGTGAAGTTACAAACATTCTGGAAAGGTTTTGTAACCAGACTGGATGTCAAGTAAACTGGGAAAAAAGTTCTGGATTTTGGCACGGGGAATGTGACATTACACCGCAATTTTTCTCACGGCTGCAATGGTCTCCCTTTCCAACGCGATACCTTGATGTGCCCCCTAGAATGTTATCGCGATCCCAGTCCACTTTGGAACGAACAGATGTCAAGGGCGAGAAAGAAAGCGGGAGCGTGGCAAGGAAGGAATCTGTCAATTTTCTCACGTGCCTTTGTCTGCAATGTTTTTCTCATTTCAAAAATATGGTACCTCATGAATGTGCTGTGTGCTTCGCGGACCTCTGTTCAAAAATTGCATCGTATATTTGCCGTCTTTCTTTGGACTTCGACCTGGGAAAAAACGAGGAGAACAAACCTGTTTCTTTCAGTGAAGAGTGGAGGCCTTGGACTGGTTCATTTGTATTTGCGTCAAGTGGTATCACGCTTTTTTTTAATTCGTGATCAAAATGACACCTTCTTAAGAACGGTTATACAGGTCCGATTGCAGAGGCTACTCCCAAGAAACATAGTGTCCTCTGGTGAAAACATTCGCAGTGCTGTAGCCGGATTTTTGCGCGAGGTTGGGCTTTCTTGTAAGTTGTTAGAAGTGCGTTTTTCCCCAGACTATTTGTACAGTGTTCCCAAAAAAAAACTGCACAAAGATCTTGTGGATATCAAGCTGCAGGTGCCATTGTACCATGCGCCTTATCGTGGAGGCCCAGGACTGAATATTTTAAAGCGAGTGAAGATGATGCCAGTCAGGCCAGGCGTGAAAACACTCTTTTTCAAGTTACACTCTAATACATTACCTGTCAAAACGTGGCTTCAAGAATAGGGAATCTTTGTCCTTTGGACAACGAACTGTCTTTTATGTAAGAGGCCAGAGACAGTCGAACATGTATTTCTGGACTGCTGGGACGCGATATTCCACTGCGACGTCCTCCAGAAAACTATAAAGAAAGAGTTACCATTGGCCCCTATGGTATCAGGTTTTTACCGGTTGATCACGAAGATGTACCATACGATTTGTTCGTGCTTCTTGGCCTCCACAGCTTGTGGAAAAGACGAATGAAAGTAAGGCACGCAGATGTTAATACGCGCAGTGCACGTAAAAACTTTATTGAAAGCGCTGCTTACCTTCGGGAACGCATCCGGGCACAGCATGACCCACCTCAGTGGGTAACACTTCTGGATGATTTAGTGAGTTTGAAGAAATTTTAACGTTGCTCGCCTCAGCTCAAGCGTAGCTGAAGTGCTTTATCGTTTGGGACTTATTGTTCATCATGTGAACTTCGGAAATAAAGAAAAAAAAGAGTGGCGCAGCGGAATCATGCTGGGCCATAACCAAGAGGTTCGTGGATCGAAACCACGCTCTGCTACATGTTTTCTTTATTTTATGTTGGTCGCATTTAACAGAAAGAGCATATCAGCGCAGTAATTTGGTGTCTTATAGCCCTAACTGCCCTCCGACAAATGCTCTCTTGTGCTACGCGCTCGTGTTTCTCGCCCTAAAAAAAAAAAAAAGATGACTCTCGTTTATTACAAATATGAAAAAATTTACATAGCATGCAGGAGCAGCAGCGCGGCGCAGGGAATGAGGACTACTGGCTAGAAGAGGCCAAACGACACAAAGAAAAAACAACAAATTGGAAAGGTGATCATCTCTCGATGTGTGCGAGAGCTACTGTATGTAACTTGTTTTTAATAAGCAAAATATGGTATGTTATGCAAGTTTTCTGTTGCTCTCGTTTAAATGTGCAAAGGTTCCACACAGTTCTTGCTGTATTCATTTGGGCATCAGAAAGGGACAGGTGCCGCCGCACGAACTTATTTAGGAGAGTCAAGGACGGGGGCTTAGGCCTGTCACATCTTTTTGGGAAACAGCTAGTAAACAGTGGTTTTTTTTTTCTTTCGAGACGTGCATGGCCCCTTTCTGCGCAGAATGTGCCAGTTGCGACTGAGCAAGCATCTGCCGATGTACGTGGTGGGCAATTTAAGTATGCCTGGTGCTTTACGAGGGTACCTAAGGGAAGTTGTTGATAGTGTACGTTTTCTGTACGTACAAATTCTTTAAGGATTATCTTTTTTCGGTGTCGCGGAAGAAATTGTACAGGGATATAGTTTACATGATTATGCCGGTTCCGCTGTACAGAGCCATAAACAGTGGAGCACAGGGAAACGACGTATTAAAGCGTGTTAAGAAAATGCAGGTGCAGCCAAACACTAAATCCTTTTTCTTTAACTTGCATACCGGAACCTTACCGGTACGGGCCTTCTTTCGAGAGAGGGGTTTTTATTTACCTAGGGGAGCAAACTGCCTTATATGTAAACAGCTCGAAACAATTGACCATGTTTTTCGCATTCTTGGGCAGGGGTATTTTTTTGGGACGCACTTCAAGGAACAGTACGGAAAGAATTGTCTTGAAGTCCAATAGGTAATAGATATTTGTCGGTAGAAAATGAGGACGGGAGGCCTTTGGACTTAATTGTGCTAATGGGTCTCAACTGTTTATGGAGGGCCCGAATAGCCGGTTGTAATTGCGAGCCTGACAGCCGCCCTGCGCGGCTGCTGTTCCGGGAAGATATTTCAAAGTTCATTGATGTGATTAAAGATCAAGAATGTCCTCCTGATTGGCTGGTGAGGATTGAGCTGCTCGCTACATTAAAGGAATTTTAAACATGACATGGTCAGCCACAATGTGACTGACCACACAATATGCATGCGCACAAACTTGAAAGTGTGTTTGTGTTTATTTCTGTATCGCTTACTACACTTACTAAGATGGTATTCTTTGTGTTTGCTACGTGAAAGTTCCGGCAATAAAGAAAAAAAATCAGAGTGGCGCAGCGGAACCGTGCTGGGCGCATAACCCAGAGGTCTGTGGATCGAAACCACCCTCTGCTACGTGTTTCTTTCATTTTATTTTGGTCCCATTTAACAGAAAGAGTTTATCAGCGCAGTAATTTGGTGTCTTATAGCCCTAATTGCCCTCCGAGAAATGCTCTCTTGTGCTACACGCTCGTGTTTCTCGCGCTAAAAAAAAAAAAGATTACTCTCAGTGATTACAAATATCAACAAATTTACATAGCATGCAGGAGCAGCAGAGTGGCGCAGATGAAACATGCTGGGCCCATGACCTAGAGGTCCGTGGATCGAAACCACGCTCTGCTACATGTTTCCTTTACTTTATTTTGGTCCCATTTAACAGAACGAGCGTATCAGCGCAGTAATTTGGTGTCTTATAGCCCTAATTGCCCTCCGAGAAGTGCTCTCTTTATTCTTTATTCATCGATGCCCCGCAGCGCCCAAAGGCGTTACAGCAGGGGGGTTACAACATGGAAGAAAATACATCTTCATTCACACAATGCACTTGCTTTTCAGTCAGCCAATTCCCACTGTTTAATTTTTCGAACAAAAAATGAGTTGGCATACATGTTCGTCTTGGCAGGGTACTCGAGGATTTTGCAACTATGATCAGTTCGTTTTGAAATGTAATGAGGTTTCTGTAGGTAAATTTCGCTATTAATTCCTGTTTTATTATAGTAAATCGAATATAGAAATTTCAATCTCAGTTTATTGCGGCTGACAGAAAGTGATTCCCATCCTAGCTCAGCCTTCATTGCAGTGCAGCTCTCTCTTCCATACCGCCCTAAGACGAACCTGGCAGCACGGTTTTGTATTTTTTCTAGAGCGGCAATGAAGGTTACCTCGTGGGGGTCCCACACAACACAGCCATATTCTAAGAGTGGTCGAACACAAGTTGTATATGCCATACGTTTTAAATTCGCATGTGAACAGCGCAGGTTTCTCTGAATGAAATTCAAAGCTTTACCAACTTTGGCTATGATACTGCCTACCTGAGGTTTCCACGAACATTCAGATGACAGTAGCAGACCTAAAGACTTATACGTACTGCCATGCTTCAAGAGTACATTGTCCAGATGATACCGTGACTGAATTGGTTTTCCATGATACCGTGACGGAATTGGTCATTTTCCATTTAGTACACCAATCATGAATGATTGATAAGTCGTTCTAAAGTTCAATTGTATCATTCTGATGGGCATTTTTTTGTACACAGCACAGTCGTCCGCAAACGACCGTACAAAAGATGAAATTCCGGCAGAGATATCATTAATGTACACCAAAAGTAATAGCGGATACTGAACGGAGCCCTGTGGGACTCCTGAGGTAACATTTGCATATTCGGAGCATTTTCCATTCAGTATTACACATTGCCTTCTTTGGGAAAGGTAACATTCAATCCATTTAAAAACAGTTGCATCAATGTGTAGGGTATTAAGCTTAAAGAATATGAGTGAATGTGATACCGTGTCGAAGGCTTTCCAAAAATCCAGGAACACACCGTCTACCTGTCCTCCTGCATCTACGCTGGATATTATGT
Source organism: Dermacentor variabilis (assembly GCF_050947875.1). Taxonomy (NCBI): domain Eukaryota; kingdom Metazoa; phylum Arthropoda; class Arachnida; order Ixodida; family Ixodidae; genus Dermacentor; species Dermacentor variabilis. The sequence continues at coordinate 26,901,828 of NW_027460291.1, read as the reverse complement.
CATGATAAAACTCAACTAGTTGTGTTGTACAAGATAGTCCCCTACGAAATCCATGCTGCTCGTTAATTAGTACTTATGCTTACTTAGATGATTTAGTATTTGTTTATATAAGATATGTTCAAGTATGTTACACGGGATAGATGTAAGTGATATTGACCTGTAGTTACCAACGTCTTTTTTGGACCCACCTTTATGTATCGGAACAACGTGTGCAATTTTCCAATCATGGGGTAAAATACCTGTCGATAAAGATTTTTCAAAATTACATGAAGGTACATAGAAATGGGCCCCGCGCAACGTTTTAGTACACGTGGAGAAATTCCATCCAGACCACTAGATTTACACTCACCAATATCTTTCAATCGTTTTTCAATTCCATTAACACTAAGCTCAACAGAAAGCATAGGCGAAATATTAGTTGTAGGTGGATGAATACGACAGGTGTGGTTGGGTAAGAATACCGAATGAAAAAAGTTGTTTAGGCAGGCAGCTTTATCTTCGTCTTACATAATTATCTTACCGTTATAATTTAACTCCTGCATTCAGAAGGAATCTGATCCACACTGTTTTTAGTACTTCCAAAACATTTTAGGGTTTGATTTCATTTTGTTGCTCAGCTCGCTGAAGTATTCATCTTTAGCTTTTCCTATCTTTAACCTATATTCGCGTATAATCGTATGTAGTTTTGTAAAATGAGCAGCTGATTTGCTTTCCTTGAATGCGTTAAAAGCCCTCATCCTTTTCTTGATGAGTTTTAGTATATGTGTTGTTACCCATGGCTGTTTGTGCTTTTTAAGCCATGAAGAATCAACATTGGGGATATGTACACTTACGAGCTCAAGTAACATGTTCTTAAAATTGTGCCACATATTGTGCACATTACTCTGCTCAGATATGCACTCGAAAACAGAAAAGAAATTACGAAGTTTCTCAGAAATTGCATCGTAGTCACCCTTTTCATATATGTAGACCCTTCTACTCGTGGATAACTTCGCACGGTTTTTTCTTTATGGATACCGGCAACAACAGCCAGATGGTCGCTAATTCCCGGAATGACATTCACATTTCTTATAAAATCCGGCGAGTTACAAAACAGCAAGTCTAACACAGCGCCATTGCGAGTAGGATCGGTAACGTACTGCGTCAGACCAAACGTGTCTACGATATTTTTCATCGCAAGGTTCATGCGCCCGCCAGAACTTGTACACGTATCATCGCACCAAGATAACCCAGGCAGATTAAAATCCCCCCCCCCCCCCAAGAAGTATCGTCTGAGCTGACACCTCTGAGAATTTCATATAATGTTTGCACTGTGCTGATATCCGAGCCGGACGAGCGATAAACCACCCCAACAATGAACGTGAAATTATCAGATAGGACTATCTTACACCGTATAGACTCCAGTGCATTGCACTTGTAATCAATTGCTGAAAACTGTAGTTCAAGCAAAAAAGACACCCCCACCTGCAGTGGGCCTATCTTTGCGATAGACGACGTAGTTTTCTGGAAACACCTCACTATCAGCAATTGAAGGCTTTAACCAAGATTCGGTGCCAAGGACTATGTCAGCGTCAACACTTTCTAACAACCCAGAAAGTTCGGCTGTTTTGATTAAGTACGCTTCGGCAGTTCACGACGACAGCAACGAGTCGTCGACATTGGTACTTCTGCTTTTGTCTGGTCTGTCACTGTCTACGCAATGGGACGACCTCTTCTTTGTCTTCATCCCACCTGAAAGCCCTGCCGTTGATAATCAGTTTGTCAAAATTCAGTTTTACTTTATTGTTCTTATCCTCTCTTTTTGCCTTATCGTATTCCCATAACTTCTTCCTAGTACTTCTTGTTTCAGGTGAGTGATCTTCGCCGACGCTGTACTGCGAATCCTTAAATTTTTTAGCATTAGGAAGAACTGCCTGACGGTCTTTGTACAAGGAAAATTTAATAATCAGTCTTTTTCCATTTTCTGTATAGCGTCCTAAGCGGTGTGCCCTTTCCAGAGACCCGAGTTCATTCCAAGGCTCGTTTTACAAATATTCTTTACCATAGCTTCAGATTCATCCCATGATTCTGAGGGTTTATCATCAACACCATAGAAAACAAGATTTTTCTGGCGACTTCTGTTCTCTAGGTCGTTTGTTGTCTTCTGCAAATCGTTTACCTGTTGCATGAGATGCCATATTATAGCTGACTATTGTAGGAATCATACTGATGTCCTTTATCTGGTTCCGAGTTTGGCTAAGATTATTTTTCACTTCCATCAGCATGTTCTCATTCCTGTCGAACCTGGCTTCGATGCCGTTTAACTTTGAAATTAAAGTTTCCTTCCCACTGCGCAAACATTGCAGCAGTTCCATCTCCGGTGTGTTAGTAGGCCCTGGATACAGTTCAACGTCCCCCGCGAGTATTAACAACAAAATCAAGTAGACCACTCTGCTGGAAAATAAACGGAATCCCTTCAGATGCATTCTGTACATGCTGCAACAGCGATTTTAGTTACAAACACTTGGCATCGTGGGAGGGGCCGGCAACGCACACACTAGCTTATGCGATTCAGATGGATAGTAATAACTAACCTGCACCAGCAACAGCGGCATTAGCGTCATGTCGGCAAGTGTGCCGGCTCCAAATCCCACGAAGCCATCGTGCCGAGTGTCTATATAGCCTTCATCAGCATCACGTGGGTCCTGTTAGTCGAAGTCGATTGGTCGGTGCTCGCTGATCCATCCACCGTTCGCATCACGCATGCTGCCAACGATAGATGACGATTCATGCACACGGGTGGACGATAGCCGAGATATTGCAGATGTTATCCAGGGCTCCGACGAAAAAGGCCACGCCCCGTGTTCCGCTGCTTCCAGACGAACCGCCGAGACAAGGACCAAAGGTAATAATAATAATAATAATATTTGGGGTTTTACGTGCCAAAACCACTTTCTGATTATGAGGCACGCCGTAGTGGAGGACACCGGAAATTTTGACCACCTGGGGTTCTTTAACGTGCACCTAAATCTAAGCACACGGGTGTTTTCGCATTTCGCCCCCATCGAAATGCGGCCGCCGTGGCCGGGATTCGATCCCGCGACCTCGTGCTCAGCAGCCCAACACCATAGCCACTGAGCAACCACGGCGGGTAAGGACCAGAGGTACCTGTACCGGCAACAGCGGCATTAGCGTCATGTCGGCAAGTGTGCCGGCTCCAAATCCCACGAAGCCATCGTGCCGAGTGTCTATATAGCCTTGATCGGCATCACGTGGGTCCTGTTGGTCGAAGTCGATTTGTCGGTCCTCGCTGATCCATCCACCGTTCGCACCACGCATGCTGCCAACGATAGATGACGATTCATGAACACGGGTGGACGATAGCCGAGATATTGCAGATGTTATCCAGGGCTCCGACGAAAAAGGCCACGCCCCGTGTTCCGCTGCTTCCAGACGAACCGCCGAGACAAGGACCAAAGGTACCTGCACAAGCAACAGCTGCATTAGCATCATGTCGGCCAGTGTGCCGGCTCCATATCCGGCCCCTTGTGCTACGCGCGCGTGTTTCTCGCCCTAAGAAAAAGACTACTCTCGTTTATTACAAATGCAAACAAATTTACATAGCATGCAGGAGCAGCTGAGTGGCGGATTCCACTGCCGGACGCGCTAGCGCAAGGTTGTGTTACCATTAGCTCCGGTGGAGCGGATACAGCGACCCATATGGGTCGTGGAAACAGGACCGTTGCCGAAGAAAACCAGGAATATGAAGTCGTTTTGCCACAGTTACCTAAAGGTGCGTGTGTTACGAATACTGTTTTTCTGTACGGAGACATCAGGGCAAGACCTTATCGTGTGGAAGATGTCCGCGACACGATGGTTCGTCTGGGAATACTGCCCGAGGTGCTTGCTTTGGGGGCTTTCCAGATGAACCACGTATGGGCGGTGACCTTCAGCACAGCAGAAGGAATGAAGAAGATGCTGGCGGTTGGTGACGTCAAGATAAAGGAGAGGCGATGCCTCGTTATCGACCCAAATAAGCAAGACGTTCGGCTAAAGCTATATTGGCTTTTGCATTATGTACCGGATGAAGATGTACGCACCGCGTTTGCGGCCTACGGGAAGGTGACACAAGTATCACAGGAGCGATGGCGCGTCCATGGTATCGCGGACAAAGGAACTTCGAGTCGTACCGTAGCACTAGAACTGAAAACCGGAGCGACTTTCAAGGACCTACCCCATCAGCTTCGAGTGGGTGTTATGACAAAACTTCTGGTTGTGCCAGGCCGAGCGCCACTGTGCTTACGGTGTCGCCGAACGGGGCATATTAGACGTGGCTGTCGAATACCGAGGTACGGTCAGTGCAGGCGCTATGGTCATGAAGACAACGAAAGCACTCAGACATATGCCAAGGTGGCAGGTACGGTTACAGCCGACCGTGCCTCGGAGCACATCATGGACCAAGTTGTCGCAGAGGAAGCAGCCAGCAGCAGAATGGGGGAGCCCGTGTACACGCCCCTTTCTAAATGGTCGACGGAGAAAGAAAAGAATGTGGGACGCGTGGAAGATGTCGGGCATTGTATCGAGCCAACCAAAGCGGTCAACGATGCTCCAGTGGACGAAAACAGCAAAGACGAAGGAAAAGATAACACCGCGTCAAACAGCCAGCCAGAAGACATGGATGTCGTGAGTGCAAGAGTAAGTGGCACAACTACAAAGTGACCGATTGAAGAGGTCGCTCGTGACGGCGGCCGACCAGGCAAGGCGCAGGAGATGAGCCGGCGACGAAGGTGGGCACGGGCAGGCGAATCAACACTGAGCGCACACCCAACATCGGAGCGGGCACCCGACGGCCGCGGAAGCCACCCTCGAGGCAACGAGGGCTCTGCTTCAACCAAGGGCCTTAAAACCATAGACGGAAAAGGACACGGCTAGAATGGCTTCAGCATCATGTGACGTGTGTGGCGGGCGCACGCCGTGTGCGTGTATACCCGCAAGTCCTTCAAGGTTTTGCACCGGCGACGCCGGGACTATGTGTGAGGTAGGAACCATGCGATCCGCTCCTACTGGCACGCGGACTTCGCAATCTAAAACCGCGTTACGGGTTGCCACATTAAACGTTCGTGGACTACGGTATAGACGAAGGCAATATCAGGTCAGTCGCCTCTTCCACGAGTATGACCTTGACTTGATAGCGGTTCAGGAGACCGAGGTTGAAAGTCAGGAGCAAACGGATCGCATGGTTGAACCTTTTAGGTATTTGTACACGGTTTGCGTATGTCACTCCCTTGGCACCTCTGGACGCTGTGCCATTTCTTTTTGCGTAGTTTTTTAAGTCTTGTGGAAGAATATGTTTATTCTAGTGAAGACGGCCGATTTGTCGTTGGTGATTTTCTGTTCTTGTTTCTGAAATGGCGCCTCATTTGTATATATGCACCAAATAGCGTTAAGGATCGTCTTAGGTTTTTCGCAAGTGTTGAACCATATTTAAATGTGAAAGAAAAGTGATACTGCTCGGTGATTTTAACTCCGTATGCCTGAAGGAAGATAGGAGCAAGGGATTGCCAGTTCTGGATCAAAGTGCTTTGTTTTTATCTAGGATTACGCGAGAGTGTGGCCTAGATGATGGCGGAAATGTACTGAAAAACGGAAGTGGCACTTTCTATACACATTTCCAACGTGATTGCCACCCCCGTTTAGACAGAGCATACGTGGCAGATGTGCTTGTACCACTTGGCAGCAGTTATGAGGTTAAACCGGTAGCGTTTACTGACCACAGTGTCGTAATGTTTTCAATAGGCGTGAAAAAAAAAGTGGGTCAAGTTTTTCGTTGAAGTTGTGGAAACTCAACAACAAATTACTTAATGGTAAAGTCTTTGTTGACAATGTGAAAGCACTTATAGAAAAAATGCACTTGTTTGAGTCGGGGAGATTTGTTGATGTATGGGAGCGGTTTAAGGAAGAAGTAAAAATTAGCGCTATCGAGAGATCTTCCATTTTGCACCAGAATGAAAAAGAAAAGAAAGGGAACTACAGTGTCAGTTGGAATTCTTGTTGACATTCGAGAGCGCGCAGTCATTCACTTTCAATGAAGAATTAAGAAAAATAATCAGCTTGAAATAATGGATACGGAAAAATACAGAGGCGCAGTTATACGCGCACGCGCAGAACACCTCTGGCTCGGCGAAACACTGACGAAACGATCCTTGAGCGAGGAGAAGCGGTACGCTTCACGTAAGGAAATAACGCTGATAACGTACGGTGAAGAGATTACAAGGGACAAATTGATGATCCAACAAGCGTTTGTCGAATATTACAAAGGATTGCTTGGATGCAGCGGCCTCTTTAGTGATGCCTCTTTACGCGGTGAATTTTTGACACTAATGCCTACATTAGATAACGAAACCAAAGTACGCCTTGAAATGCCAATTGGTTTAACCGAAATAGAAAGAGCAATAGACGATCTAAGTGAAGGGAAAATGCCGGGTCCAGACGGACTTGGTGCTGCTTTTTATAAGGCGTTTAAAAATGACCTCTCGAAGGCTCTTTCGCGACTCTTCGCTGAAGCGTACGAAATAAAGGATGCGCCGCCATCCTTTAGAAGGTCGCGCATTGTACTGATACCCAAAAGCGACGACACAGTGAAAGCTTTATCGGTGAGTGCTTATCGTCCTATAGGCCTCACCAATGTAGATTATAAGGTGTTCATGAAGGGGCTAGCCAAGCTACGGCAGACTGTAATACAATTAATCGTAGAGCCTCACCAAACGTGCGGCATAATGGGCAGAACAATAGCAACGAACATTCACACAGCGAAGAGCATCCTCGAAGGCTGTAATGCATGGGACAGGAAAATCGCGATGTTACAATTAGACCTCGAAAAGGCTTTCGATCGTGTAGTGCATGGACGTACTCTTTACAGTATTGGAACGTGTAAATGCCGGGAATGTTATCTTAGGAAGGTGTGAAAATGTATAAAAATTGTGAGGCTTACATTGTCATTAACAAATAAGTCACTGAAAGTATTCAAATTCCCAGGAGCGTTCGCCAGGGGTGTCCAAATTCTCCTTCATTGTTGCTATTTACTTAGAGCCCTTTTGTTCGTAATTCAGAATAACAAAGTACGTAGTATTAAGCTTATGATGGCGGAGGTCAAATTATTGTCTTATGCTGATGACATTGCCGTTTTCT